>NC_061118.1:132036352-132126700 GCF_002878395.1 Capsicum annuum
TTTTCAAAATAATTACCAAGGTATGTTGTTTATACTTGATTTGATTTATTAATTAATTTTTTATTATTTACAACTAACATTACGTTTATCTTTTGTTAGAAATGTAACTAAAGAATCTAAAGTTTCGAATATAAAGTTTTCGAAAATTTGATGTATATAAATATCACAAAAGTGTGAAATGAATATTTAAAAAAAATTAACAAATATAATTAAAAACTATTTGTAAATCTTAAACAGAAAAGATGGGGGACAAATGAATAAATTATATTGTAAGGTAAAACATGAAGCATAAAAGTTTTTTGCCATTACATATTATTTTTACTCATATAAGATTTGATTAGAGGTAGAAGGGGGGGGGGGGGGTAATTAAGAATCTATATCTTTAAATTGTAAACAATATTCTTAAAAAATTTAAAGTTATTTTTACAATTATATAGTTATTTTTTGTATAGATTTGATTAGAGGTGGGGGGGGGGGGGGGGTTAGGGGGGGAGATGGAGGTAGGGTAGGGGTGGGTGTAGATTTTTTTTTTGTATACATAATTGAGATATAATTAGATATGTGATATTTTTTATAAGGTCGTTGTTGAATATTTAAAGTAATATGATTTACCACTCGAAAGAGGCATTCAATATCAAACATTTTATCTGCGCATCGTGCGGGTACGTATATTATTGGGTGTTAATGGTATTTTTCAATGAGAATTTCAAAGTATTGAAATTTAGTAGAGATGTGTGTGTGCAGGGGTGTATACAACGTAGTAGGAGTAAGAAGGACACTGTATTTGTTTTGTATTTGTAGTTGACTGTATGTTGTATTTTTAGTTTCACTCGTTTGTATTTGTATAGTATTTTTGTTGATGCACTTGTATCCTAAAAAAATATTTGTTGTATTTGAATATGTAGTTGGATGTATATTCTATTTTGTAGTTTCATTTATTTCGTTTTATATTTATTTTTGTATTTATAGTTGACTGCATCATTTGTATTTTAAAATAATTAAAAATGAACGGTTAATTCTCTTTCTATGACTACTTATATTTGTATTTATTAATATAAATTGTATTTTATTGATCCAAATTGAACCACGCGAAATGTGCAATGTATAATTTGATACCAATCTTTATATTCCCTTTAGTTCAAAATAAGTGAATTTTTGCCTTAATGCACACCTATTAAGGAATTGAAACTAAGACATAAATTGTACTTTACTTTTCATTTTTATGCTTTTAAATATTATCAAGCTATTTTTGAGATTTCAGCCACATTAAAATAAAGTAAACTAAGTCTCTTGGAACTCATAACCTAGAAAGTATAAATAAAAGGTAAAATTGAAAGAAATTTTCAACATGTCTCTTGAATAATAAACAATTCACTTATATTGGACATTGAAAAAAATCTTAAAATTGTATTTATCTTGAACTAGAGAGAGTAAACAAATATAAATGATATATTTGACATATAAATACAAGCGATTGCATTTATATGACAGACTCAAGATGTAACGACCTAAAAATTTGATTAAATATGTGAAATTTATAATTTTGTGTGATTTAACTATTTTACCTCTCTCCGTAGTTACATTATGATATTTTTGGGGTGTGGGAGTGATTCACATGGTATTCGATGTATTTTGATACCATTTACATGATATTGTGGTTTTTGATGGCTTCGAGAGCCTTATTTTAGACTTATGTGATATCTTTTGATCCGTGTGATGGATCGCTGAAAGGATTGTGCCACCAGCTCCAAAATATCGATTTTAGGCTAGGTAGACCTTTGGTTTGGACCCTATGCACCCAAGCTCATTTCGACCTATTGGTCGGAAAGTTGGAAAATTAAAAATATGAGTGTGGGATCCACATTTTATTAAAACGATCTCGAATGAAAAATCTGACTTTGCCAACAGATCTAGAATGTTGATTTCAGGGTGGTGACATATTTGGTGTAATTTTACGGCTTTTAAATCTCATTTCAACCCTCGATTTGGAAAATTATAATTTTGGATTTTGGGGGTCGACTTTGTGAAAATGATATTTTTTTTGAAATTTTGATATCACCATTGAATTCGGAGCGTCGAATTTAGTGTGGTTACATAGTTCGTTTGCATAAATCGAACTTTGATCGAATTTCGGGCACCCCCGAAGTCTGCTTTGACTTAAAAATATCTGGTGCACCAGGTTACTGGTACAACCATATACATAAAGGGTAAATCAGTAATGATGAATGTGATTTATGTGTTAAATGTTTGGTAACTCGGGTACAGTATAAATAGCCCTTTTTATCCAGTTTTTGCTCATTCTTTCACCTTTCTCTTGAGAGTTAAACCCTAAAATAGTATGGGAGCTTAAAAGTAAAGTTTGTGGGAGCTTGAGAAGCTATATTCACATATATTTCTTGATTCTATTACGGATTTAAGGTAAGAATTTACTCTTTTCTTAGTAATTTCTTAATTAATTTCTCAAAGCCCCAAAAATCTTAGGACTTGATTTAAACTCCAATTTCACTCTTTTTCACTTGAATAATGTTTTTATCTTATAATTACTAGTTTTTCATCAACTTAACCTTCAAAACAAGCCCGATTCTTGATTCTAACCCAGATTTCAAAGATTTTATCCTGTAAAGCTCAAAAATGATTTTTCTTCGATTTGAACTTCATTTTTGACTTGATTTAACTTGGATTTTCAGCTGTATGTTCCTAAAATATGAAAAACATATTTTTGAAGTAAAGTTTCAATTTTGCCCTTTTTTTCGAAAACCCATTTCGGAGGTCCGTTTTGGCCCCGAACCAAAAGTAGTCAATATGGGTGTCACTAGTTTTGTTTGGATGTGTAGATTTCATATTTGATATTTTTAGTGGAGGTTGAGATTATTCGTGAAAATTAAGGTCGTGGATTCAAAGTGTAGCAGACTGATTTCAATTTTTGAGGTAGGTTATGGCTTAACTCTTTCAGACTGGGCTGGGTAGTAAATGATGGTATAAAATGCATGTTAAGAGTAAGAACAAATCATAAAAAATGACTATCTATGTGTTTTGCGCATGTGGGGGCCTATATGTGATGTAATCATCGAAATTGAGATATTATGTGATATGTGTGACCGTGTGGGGTCCTATATGATATTGATTGCCTTGAATACATGTGAATAACTGTATCGTATCATTGAAATACTTAATGTGGTACCATTGGTATATTGTGATTATATTCATACTTTATTGGCATTAAGACATGTGGAAATTCATGGATGAACAAAAATAATGAGTGGATATTGCTCACATGGTTGTAAAAATGTATCATTACAGTTAGTTGCGGATATATATCATGTGGTTGGTTGTGAAAATACTCATTGTGATAGGTTGTGAGCATTACATCCTCATATCATACTCATTCATGAAATATTGGTACCACCGCGACAACACCTGAGTAACATTGGCAACACCTTTTTAAAAATCCTCCCAGAGGGATGTGCCGGGAAGGAGATATTATAATACCTTATAAAACCCTTTTTCGAGGGATGTGCAAGAAAGGAGATTGAGATATGTGGATTGTATATGGGTTGAAGAACCCCCTATGGGTCCTACGTCGGGAAGCTTTAGCTTCGTAAGCGTATACGGGGATTGTGCAATGATTTCGGAGGTTGTACGATGACCTCGTGCATCATCATCATCATCACATACATTGCACTTACTTTTTTGTGTTGTATTGCCGTATTGACTTGCCATCTATGTAATTGTTTTATCTTCTTTTACTTGTATTTGATGATCTTGTATATAAATGTTCCCTCTTATTCACCTATATGTGATATAATGCATACTCGTGTTCTATCTTGGTGTGTATGTGATATATTGGAACTGTTAGTGCAAGCGGTGTGGGCTACCGTTGTGGGATATTTTCTGATTGCAGGTGACATGCCCTTAGTGTATATTTTGTATGCTTTATTTTCTACTTTGCTTGGTCGGCCTATGATACCTATGGAGTACAAGTGAACCATACTCATGCCTAATGTATCCTTGCGGTGCGGGTCCTAGCTTGAGAGCGCCTCAACTTACTTGACTCAGGCGATTGTTGGAGCTTTCAAGGTAGCGATTGGACATTTATGCGTCCGAAGCTCACCTCTATATTTCTATAGTAGTTATGTCTTTATTAGTATTCGGAGACAAATATTATTCCTTTGTGGTTATTTTTCTGATGTATTTGACTCTTGGATTGTATTAGTAGTTCTTACACTATTGACACCTAGTTTTGGTCAAGATTGGTAATTTTGATAAGTTCTTTCTACATTGTTATGATTACTTATATGGTTTGACCACTCTTCTAGAAGCCTTACCTTAGGATATTTCTTTCTTTTCCTCTTTTTGTATTAGTTTAAGTGATAGGCTTACTTGTCAAGGTACGCCGCGACAAGTGTCATCATGACCCTCATTTTTGGGTCATGACACAAGCAAATACAAATAATAAATATACCTATTTATATACAAATGAAATCTAAAACTTGAAAAAGAGATAGAAATACAAGATTGAAAAAAAGAAAAAGATTATAGAAGAGAAATAGAGAAAAAGAAGAGAGATCGAGGAGAGAAACAAAGAGAAAATCATCAATATTTAGAAAATCATTATATTTGATAACATAATCTTTCATTAAAGTCTCATAAGTTATTTTAGTACAATAAAAGATATTCTCCTAACTGAATCTCTCATTATTTGACTCTTCGAATATGTATTTCAACAAAAAATATTGCATGATAAATACAATTGCTAGTGATTACAATAACAATAATGTTACTACAACTACTTGATTATCCTCTTAAGGTTCGCTATTTCTGAAGTTCCCTCAAAAAAAGAAAAAGAACATCATGTAGCCAGACAATTTTGTTAAAAGTGACAAAAGATTTTGAAAATGAGGTGTAAGTGACTCAAATTTTAATAATTGAGTGTAGGTGACAATTACTTTATTATGGATTAAGAAATTTAGGAAAGTTTGAGAATAGCCCAAAATTTTTTTAATTTATACTTTGCTCCAATGTAAAACCTAATATAACTAGAAAAGGAGGGAAAAATACACGTTTCTCTCTCTTCTCATTTATTATTGTTTTCTCCCTCTTTGCGATTTTTGTTGTGCATTGTTATTGATTTCTTATTTATCATCTTCTGTGTCATTATCATCATCTTCTTCTTCATTATCATCTTCTTCTTGTTGACCATTGTTGTTGTTTTAACCTCTACTGCTGCTACTTGACCAATTTTTAGGTCATATTTTATTTCATATATGTAACGCCCCGAGAGTACACCCTGGGATCCACATGGTTCTTACAGTCCTGAGGGACTACAAGCTAACCCATGAACTGGTACCTACTATGAGCACTGAGTAAAACTAATAAAAAAATCATATGTAGAATTTAATTGAGGAATGCCATAAGGTTTTAAGAAAGAAATCTAATAAAATCTGTAAACAAAACTGATGATACTGATAAAACATCTGACAATGACAACTAAAATTTGAGAATTGACTAACTGTCTAAAATATCCAAAAGCCTTTAAACTGACTGAATGAGATTTGATGGGACAGGCCCCAACTAACTCAAACTAGCTACTAAATCGAAATGATTGAAACTGATAAAGTAATCTAAGCTAAATAAATTATGTCCTCAAAATATGAGGACTCACCACTGCTACGGATGATAATCTGTGAAGTTTATGTGCAATCCGGTAATTGAATGTCCGACCCTATGATATGATACATCATAGCGCAAAAAAAAAGTATGCGATCAGTTCTTTGAATGTACTAGTATGCAAAATAAGGTAGGATGATATGCATGGTTTCATGTGCATGAATAATAACTGACTGAATAAATAAATAGTATGAAATACTGAATAAAAGGCATGAAATCTATAAATACTACAGATCTATGAAATCTGTAAATACTGAGAATGAGTGACCAAGCATAAACATATTTTGAATATAATAAGTAAACTGTAATACTTAAATCTGATAACTGAATAATTGATATCTGTATGCTATGGTCATGAAACTGAAACTAAATTACTGAACTAATTACTGTACTGAGGTTGTGGACACTGGCTGTGTGGATCCACTGATGTACTATCCCGAAGGACTAAGGGTGTCAATCCTAAACTGACGGGTAACCCCTAGGAGATAGTCAAGCATAAACTGACGGGTGACTCCTCATATCCTACGCTAGCTACATAGTAATAGAGTACAGGGACTGCTGCTAACGACTCTGCCTAATTGACGGGGAAGCCATCATCCCTGTACTCGCTCGGTACTAAATCCTACTCCCAACTGAACTGACTCAAAATGCTGGACTTTTCTAAGTTTAACTGATTCTGATGACTAACTGAATTGATAATGTTCATATCATATTCTGAAACTATTCTGAAGATACTAAGGTTAAGTAAAGAGCTTATTTTTTGGGTATTCGTAACCCCCAGGACTCGGTAGCAGTAATATTAAAATAGTACTAAAATTTTAAGGACATCATGAAAAATTTATATCAAAATCTATTCTTGTAGGAATTTCATCAGACACTTGATGTTCATAGTTCAAGCTAAGCATGAAATAGTTTAAAGCTTGTGGTAATAGCATGATTTCAATATCAACATCACCAATTATGAATTTAATCAGCGAATAACAACATTAAAACATGCGGGGTTTGATAACAATAACAATTTCATGTAAACATAGTATAGAATTACAATTCATGGGAGTTGATGGTTAAAATCACAATTCAAAATCATAATAACTTGTAAAGATCATAACTTGAATTTAAAATTGGATACTTGGGCTCCATGGGTGAAAGGGACCCATGAATGAACACTTAACATACTCGGGTTGATGAATTCGTGAGAATTGATGGTGAGTTCTTAAGATTTGGTCTTGAATTTTGAAGGCTAGGGTTTCTGTTCTTGAGAGAGGATTAGTTTAATTTGAGAGAATTGTGAAATAATGAGCAAATAATGCTTTATTGGGGCTTAAATCCCGTGTTTGGATGGTTTTGGGGCTTTGGAAAATGGACAAACGGTCCCTGGAAAAATTAAATCGCGAACTGAGAAATCCCAATTTTGACACCTGACGTGATGTGGTACAATAGCATCGGGCCACTGGAAAACTAACGAACTCCATTTTGCCCAGTGGCGCGATGTGGTGCGCCATTCGAAAAAAGATAATTCTAAACTGGCATTTTGATGAGACGCGGTGCCAATTGTGGAGCCTCATTGAAAAGTGACAATTATGACATGGAACATCGGTGTGATGCAGTGCCTATCCCAATGGCACACTAGAAAAGAAAGAACACCATTTTTTGGTTCACCGCGTCGCGATGCTGCTCGTATTGAGCTACTGCTTTCACAAAAAGCGCCATAACTTCTCACCCGAGTATCGGATTTGGGAGAAATTAGTATCGTTGGAAAGATAATTAAATTTCCTATCATTTGGTGGGTCTTGAACTAGAAAATTATGAGAAAAAAAAAGATATGCTCATTTGAAGTTGATTAAAGTAATATTCTTATCAAAATTTTAATCTATAAGGATTATTTTGATTCGTCTAATAGCTGGGAGTTATTTGAGGCCTTAATATACCTCAAACTAACTCATAAAACTACCAAGGAGCTATAAGGTACCATGCATGAGCTTAAAATAAGATGCTAACATTGGTTTGGATTTTTGGGGTATTACAATATCTCCCCCTTGGGAACATTCATCCTCGAATGAGACTGGTTAAGCTAAAAATACTAAAGAACTGAGATTACATGATAAATATACGTGATGAAAACATGATTACATGACTGATTCTAAAACATGATTCATGACTGAACTGGTTCTGTGAATGCATGACTGACATGAGAATGATATGCAGCTGAAACTAAGCATGGAAAAGAGAAATTCTAAGAAGATTGTTACCTTAAGTTGAGTCTGAGTTCATGGAGAAAAGATGAGGGTACTTGGTCCGCATATCTGCTTCTGCTTCCCAAGTGGCTCCCTCAATGGATTGATTCCTCCAAAGAACTTTGACGAGGGGAATTTTTTTGTTCCTTAGTCTACGAATTTATCGATCAAGAATTTCCACTGGAATTTTCTCGTGGGAAAGACTGTTCTGAACATCTATCCTTTCTAAGGGAACAACTATAGTTGGATCACTAATACACTTCTTCAACAAAGATGTATGGAATACTGGGTGCATTGATGCTAAGTCTTCAGAAAACTCAAGCTTATAAGACAACTTTCCAAAACGGCTCAAAATTCTAAAAGGGCCAACATATCAGGGACTAAGCTTCCCCTTCTTACCAAACCTCTTCACTTCCTTCATAGGTAAGATCTTCAGATATATGAAATCACCAATATTAAACTCAAGATCTTTCCTTCTCATATCTGCATATGATTTTTGTCGGCTCTAGGCTGCCTTAAGGCATCAAACACCAAGTCAGGCCCTACTACTGCGGCCTCACCTCCTTTGAACTAACCAATCGTAGATCTACATCTCCTTCCATAGAGAACCTCAAACAGAGCTATCTGAATACTGGAATGATAGTTGTTATTATGCATAAATTCAATCAAAGGCAGGTGATCATCCCAACTGCCCTTAAAGTCGACTACACATGCTCTCAACATATCCTCAAGGGTCTGAATGGTCCTTTCTGTCTGACCATCTTTCTGAGGGTGGAAGGATGTACTGAGGTTAACTTGGGTACCAAGACCCTTCTAAAAAACTTTCCAAAAGTAAGGGGTAAACTGAGTACCTCTATCTGAGATGGGAGATAACGAAACACCATGCAACCTGAACAACTCTCTGAGATAGAGTTTTGCGTAGTCCATATCTAAAAAGGAAGTATGGATTGGCAAAAAATGGGCTGATTTGGTCATCCTGTCCACAATGACCCAAATCGAATCATGATGCTGACGAGTAAAAGACAAACCTGCCATAAAATCCATGTTCACTTCTTTCCATTTCTAAGTGGGAATAATGAACTCCTGCATAGACCCACTTGGCTTCTAATCTCAATCTTAACCTGCTGACAAATGGAGCACTTAGCTACAAACTCTGAGATATCCCTCTTCATCCCACTCCACTAATAAATTTCTCGCAAATAGCGGTATATATTTGTGTCCCCTGGATGAATAGAGTAATGCGCACCATATGATTCTACATAAATTTACTGTCTCAGCTTATCAGCACATGACACACATAATCTAACCTGGCAATGCAACACCCTATCTCCTCTTTGGGAGAAAACCTCTACTTTATGACCTCTGACTGGCTCCTTCAACATTACTAGACTAGGATCCCAATCTTGCTTTTCTTTCACTTCATCAACCAAAGAAGAGTCTGAACTTTTCTGAACCCAAACACTAGCCTCAGCTGAATCAACCAAATGAGCACCTAATCTGGCAAGCTGATGAACTTCTCTAACCAACTTCTTCGTATCACCTTTAACATGAGTAACACTACCCATAGACAATCTACTTAGGGCATCTACCACTACATTGGCCTTGCCCGGGGTGATACAAAATACTCATATCATAATCTATCAACAATTATAACTATCTACTCTGGCACAGATTCAAATCCTTCTATGTAAACATATTATGCAAGTTTTTGTGATCCGTGAACATGTCAACATGAACCACATACAAATAGTGCCTCCAAATCTTTAAGGCAAACACAACAGTTGTTAACTCAAGATCATAGGTAGGGTAATTCTTTTCATGGGGCTTAAGCTGTCTAGAGGCATAGGCCAGAACCTTTCCCCTCTGCATCAAAACACATCCCAACCCAACTCTGGCAGCATCACAGTACACAACAAACCTATTTGTACCATCTGGCAATGTCAAAACTGGGGCTGTAGTGAGTCGAGTCTTCAACTCCTGAAAACTCTTCTCATACGAATCTGGCCATTGAAACTTAACTTTCTTCTGAGTCAATTTGGACATGGGGGATTCAATAGCTGAAAATCCTTCAACAAACCATCGATAATAGCCAGCCAAACCTAAGAAACTCATAATATCTAATGGAGAGATGGGTCTAGGCCAGTTTTTTACCGCCTCAGTGTTTTGAAGATCGACTCTAATGCCATCACTGGAAATAATATAGCCAAGAAAGGCTACTGATCTTAGCCAGAATTTGCACTAACTAAATTTAGCGAACAACTGATGGGCTCTAAGAGTTTACAATACTATTCTGAGGTGGTCTGCATGACCATTTTTGTTACGAGAGTAGACAAGAATGTCATCAATGAAGACAATGATGAACGTGTCCAATTACTCCTTCAACACTCTGTTCATCAGGTCCATGAAGGCTGCTGGGGAATTGGAGAGACCAAAGGACATGACTAAAAACTCAAAGTGACCATACTGAGTTTGGAAAGCTATTTTTGGAATGTCACATTCTCTGACTCTGAGTTGGTGATAGCTGAATCTGAGGTCTATCTTAGAAAAATAACTGGCACCCTAAAGTTGGTTGAACCAGTCATCAATTCTGGGAAGTGGATACTTTTTTTTTATTGTGACTTTGCTCATCTGACATTTATTGATATATATTCTAAGAGAACAATCATTATTACGCACGAATAGGACTGGTACGCCCCACGGGGAAATTATGGGCTTGATGAATCCCTTATCTAGGAGATCTGTCAACTATTCTTTTAACTTTTTGAGTTTGGTTGGAGCCATCTTGTATGGAAAAATAGAGATAAGCTGAGTATCTGAAAGATTGTAGTAGAGCCAAAGAAGATTCTTTCAATCGAGATTTGCCTAAAAAAGTACAAATAGTAGCCCTCAACCCCCTAGGTTATGGCCTACCGGTCCGTAGATGTAGAAAAGTGGCCTGCCTACTAACCAAACTGCATAACTAAAGTGACTCCTTGTTTATGGTTGATAGGTGTTGGTCCGATTCACCTGTCAGTTCAAACTTGATGAGAAGATCTCCAAGGAACACATCTATAAATTCCCTTACCACTAAAATTAACTCAAGGTTAGGAGTCTCAGAATTAGAGTCTCTGACTCGGACAAGATGATAAATACACCCCTTGGATATCATTTTCCTCGCCCTAAAGTATGAAACTAGTTGACCCTTAAGAGCTATAGTATTACCTCTCCATTCAAGGACTAGTTCATTTGGAAACTGAGAATGAACTACTCTATTTCTACAATCAACTGAAATATAACATAAGTAGAGCTAATCCATGCCGAGAATAACGTCAAAATCTATCATCTCTAACTTCACAAGATCAACTGAAGTAACTTTTTGAGACACTATAACCAGGCAGTTCCTGTATACCTATCAGGCTACAATATAGACACCTACTGGGGAAGACACTGAAGAAAGCTCTACTAAGATTTTGGGACTAACTCCAAAGTTGACGGCTATATAAGGGGGTTACAAAAGAAAGAGAAGCTCTGAGCTATAATAAAGCATAAACATATAAATGAAAGACTTGCAATGTACTAGTGACCATATTAGGAGAATTTTCCTGATCCTGTCAGGACTTAAGGACATACAATTAGATACTGACCACTGGTAGCACTAAAAGAGGCACCTTGCTGAGTCTGGTGGCCGGCTGGAACTGATGACTGATAGGACTGGCCTTGTTGGCATAAATCCCTACCTTTCTGAGCAACTACCCAATAATCCTAAATCTGATAACCTGGCTTGACATACCTAAAACATACATCACTGCCCACTCTACACTCACCCTAATGGTTTCTACCATATTTTGGACAAAGAGGATTTGTACGACCACTGTTAACACTGCTTGGGACTTAGAGCCTGTCGCCTTATCTCAATTATTATTCTTGAATTTGGGTACTGGGGCACTAGCTGAAGATAAAGCTGGTACTGAAGATTTCTGACAATACTAAGGACGGTTACCACCTTCTGACCTTGGTTGATATTAAAGCTACCCATTCTAGCCCTCTTGTTATCTTTCTCTCTCTTTTTGGTCTTCTGCTCCTCAATCTGTTGAGCATGGACCATTAACCTGGATAAGTCCATCTCATTAATCAAAATTACAGTCCTACACTCCTTGACCATACCCTTAGATACACCAGATATAAACTTGCTCATCTTAGACCTGTTATTAGCTACCACATGAGGAGCACACCTAGCTAACTGAGTAAACTTAAGGGGATACTCCTTCATACTCATGTTTCTCCACCTCAAATTAATAAAATCTAACACCTTAGCCTCTCTCAATTATAACAAAAAGAACCTATCTAAGAAGGTAGTAGCAAAATCTTCCATTCTATAGGCTCTGCATCTGCGTCTCTATCTACCTTTCACTGCTTAAACCATGTATGAGCCATATCTTACAACTGCTAGGCAGCTAACTCATCACTCTCACTATTATTTACCCTATAATATCTGTTACCTTTTGGACCATGTCTAAGAATTCATGTGGTTCCTCGTCAGATTTAGATCTTGAAAACAAAGGAGGGTTCATTCGAGTAAAGTCCTAAATCTTAGCTGCGGTAGTATTGGACACAAGGTTGGCCTGAATAGTGGATGGCTGAGCATTATAAGCCTCTACAGACTGAGCTAGAGTAGTGAATACAACTCTTAACTTTGATGACAAACATGCTTATTCGGGGGATCATCCTGAACGTTCAGGGGTGCTGGATGGTTTACGTTTTTTCTTCTATTTGTCTTTCTGGGAGACATGTTTTGTGAACAGAAGGAAGAATAGATTAGACAGAGATTTTAACATGAGATCATGCTCAGTCGCGCGATATGAATAGTGAAAGAAGGGAAACTTTTCCTAAAATGCTCGTAGCCTCTTTTCCGTAAGTGTGGGCACTTCACACCCATGCACAAGACTCTACTTGACACGACTTTCATACTTCCTATGATACTGTAAATCCTTAGGCTTTGATACCAAGTTTCTAATGCCCCGAGAGTACACTCTGGGTGCCACATGGTGCTTACCTTCCTGAGGGACCAAACCTAACCCATGAGCTGGTACCTGTTGTAAGCACTGAGTAAAACTGATGAAAAAAATTATATGCAAAACTTAACTGAGGAATGCTATAAGGTTTTAAGAAATAAATCTAATAAAAATCTATAAAAAAACTAATAATACTGATAAAACATCTGATAATGGCAACTAAAATCTAAGAACTGACTAACTATTTAAAATATTCGAAAGCCTCTAAACTGAGTGAATAAGAGTTGATAGGAAAGGACCCAACTAACTCAAACTAGCTAATGAACTAAAATGACTGAAACTGATAAAGTAATCTGAGATAAATAAATCATGTCCTCAAAAATAAGGACTCACCACTGCTATTGCTGATAATCTAGGAAGTCTGTGCGATTCGGGAACTAAGCGCTCGAACCTATGATATGATACATCATAGCACAAGAAAAGAGTATGTGATTAGTACTTTGAATGTACTGGTATGCTAATTGAGATAGGCTGATATGCATGGTTTCATCTGCATGAATAATAACTAACTGAATAAATAGATAGCATGAAATACTAAATAGAATGCATGAAATTTATAAATCCTAAAGATGCGTAAAATCTGTAAATACTGAGAATGCATGACCAAGAATAAATATGTTCTAAATATAATTTGTAAATTGTAATACAGAAATCTAATAACAGAATAACTGAAATCTGTATGCTATGGTCATGTAATTGAAACTGAATTACTGAACTAATTACTGGACTGAGATTGTGGGAACTATCATCTAACCGACATGCCCCAATGAGCAAATTTGGGATCCAACCTGTGACTCTAGTTGGAAGGGTGTTAGTATCGTGCCACGGGTACTAACTCTAGCTATGTGGATCCACTGATGTACTATCCCAAAGGACTAAGGGTGTTAAGCTTAAACTAATCGGTGACCCCTGGGAGGTAGTCAAGCCAAAACTGACGGGTGACTCCTAAGATCCTACGCTGACTACGTATTTCTGGAGTATAGGAACTACTACTAACGACTCTTTCTATATGACAGGGAAGCCGTCATCCCAACACTTTCTCGGTGCTAAATCCTACTCCTAACTGAATTAACTCAGAATGCTGGACTGTTCTAAGTTTAACTGATTCTAGTGACTGGCTGAGCTGATAATGCTCAAATCATATTCTAAAACTATTCTAAAGATATTGAGGTTAAGTAAATAGCTAAGTTTTTAGGTATTCGTAACCCCCAAGACTCGATAACAGTAATAGTAAAATAGTACTAAAACTTTAAGGAAATAGCATGAAAACATTTATATCAAAATCCATTCTTTTAGGCATTTCATCAAACACTTGATGTTCATAGTTCAAGATAAGAATGAGAATAGTTTAAAGCTTGTAGTAATAACATGATTTCAATATCAACATCACCAGTTATGAATTTAATCAGCGAATAACAATATTAAAATATGTAGGGTTTGATAACAACAACAATTTCATGTAAACATGGTATATAATTACAATTCATGGGAGTTGATGGTTAAAATCACAATTCAAAATCATAATAACCTGTAAAGATCATAACTTGAATTTAAAATTGGATATTTGGGCTCCATGGGTGAAAGGGACCTATGAATGAACACTTAGTATACCTGGGTTGATGAATTTGTGAGAATTAATGGTGAGTTCTTAAGATTTGATCTTGAAATTTGAAGGCTAGGGTTTCTGTTCTTGAGAGAAGATTAGTTTAATTTGAGAGAATTGTGAAATAATGAGCGAATAATGATTTATTAGGGCTTAATTCTTGTGTTTGGATGAATTTAGGGCTTTCAAAAATGGCCAAACGATCCCTGGAAAAATTAAATTGTGAACTGAGAAATCCCAATTTTGACACCCAGCACGATGCGGTACAATCACGTCGGGCCACTAGAAAACTGACGAACCTTATTTTGTCTAGCAGCACGATGTGGTGCTATCGCGTTGCGCCACTGGAAAAAAGATAAATTCTGAACTGGCAGTTTAGCGCGATGTGGTGCCACTCATGGAGCCTCATTAAAAAGTGACAATTACAAAATAGCACATCAGTGTGACATCGTGCTTATCGCAATGGCACACTAGAAAAGGACGAGCGCCCTTTATGGGTTCATCGCATTGCGATGCTGCTCATATTGAGCTACTGCTTTAACTAAAAGTGCCATAACTTCTCATCGAGTATCAGATTTGGGAAAAATTAGTATCGTTGGAAAACTAATTAAATTTCCTATCATTTAGTGGGTCTTGATCTAGAAAATTCTGAGTAGAGAAAAATATATGCTCATTCGAAGTTGACTAAAGCAACATTCTTATCAAAATTTCAATCAGTAAAGATTATTTTGATTCGTCTAATAGCTGGGAGTTATTTGAGTCCTTAATATACCTCAAAATAACTCATAAAACTATCACGGAGCTATAAGGTACCATGCATGAGCTTGAAACAAGACGCTAACATTGACTTGAATTTTTGAGGCATTACAATATCTCCCTCTTGGGAATATTCATCCTCGAATGAGATTGGTTAAGATGAAAATACTAAGGAACTGAGATTAAATTCTAAATATACATGATGAAAAAATGATTACATG
This sequence comes from Capsicum annuum, assembly GCF_002878395.1. NCBI lineage: Eukaryota > Viridiplantae > Streptophyta > Magnoliopsida > Solanales > Solanaceae > Capsicum > Capsicum annuum. The sequence continues at coordinate 132,051,885 of NC_061118.1, forward strand.
ATTGAGTCTGAAACATGATTCATGACTGAATTGGTTCTGTGAATGCATGACTGACATGAGAATGATATGCAACTGAAACTGAGCATGGAGAGGAGAAATTCTAGGAATATTATTAACTTAAGCTGAGTATGAGTTTACGGAGAAAATATAAGGATACTTGGTTCGTATATCTGCTCTACTTCTATAATACCCCACAATTTCCCAGCTCAGTTTAGTCTTTAGTATAAGAGAATCCCTAATTAGAGTTTTTGTTCTAGGCCTAATTTCCTATATTTAGGCCCACCATCTTGTAGGTAATTTAGCCAGCTTTCCAACGATATAAAATTTACACAGATCCGATAATCGGGTAAGAAGTTATGACTATTTTAATTTTCAGTCATAAAATACCATCATTTCAGTTAGTAGCGCGTCGCGCCATAGGTCCAAATGACAATTGTCAATTTCCAGTGTGACTTCATGATCTCATGCATCATGAAGGGCCTTCAATTCCTAATTTTCCAAATCCAGTAAGGGTCCGCAATTATGCCACGTCGCGCTAGGGCCCTAAATTAGAAATTTTGATGAAAAATTAAAGTTTTGTTGTATTTAATCCACCCAGATGTGGGATTTAATCCCAAAAAATGTATTTAGGTCATTGTTAACTCACTTTTCCTAACTTTAAGACATTCTCTCTCAAAGATAGAAAACCCTAGCCTCCAAGTTTCACGAGAAATCTCAAGAATCCCTCCGAGAGTCTTCAAGAACTTCAAGAATTTAGATTTCTAGGTATGTTAGATGTTCATTCATGGATCCTTACCTTCCATGGAGCCCAACAATCTCCTTTTCAAAATATAAGACTTTGGATTCCATGCTTTCTATGTTAGAATTGAATTGAATTCATGTTTTCATGAAATTAATCATTATATGTGTTGAATTGCATGATCTTTATGATAAACCCTACGATGTAAAAGTTTATTGATGTAGCTATGATCCCCATGTGTGTTTGCTATTATGTTACCTAATCATGGTCTCGAAGTGTTTGTCTAAATACCTAAGTGAATGAAATAGTGTCATTATACCATGATGGCATGTACTACCCATTCATGTACTAGTCAATGCATCCCAAGTGTTTGTTTAAACATCTTAATGAGTGATTTATGAACATATAGCCAAAGTCATGTTTCCAAAACTTGTTCCATGATTTACTTTTAATATTATCGAGTCCTGGGGGTACTTAATACCCGACAATCTAGCTATTTACCTAGAGCCTTAGTAATTATAGAATAAACTCCGTAGTATCACAAATAGCAGAGCTCAATCAGTTACCGAACTCAGCTAACTCAGTCCAGTCTAGAATAGTCTAATCAGTCAGTGTCATTCAGTTGGGAGTAGGAACTAGCACCGAGCGAGTGTAAGGTGACAACTTCTCCCATTAGGTAGATAGAGTCATTAGTAGCAGTCTCACACTACAGAACTATGTAGCCAACGTAGGATGTGAGGAGTCACCCATCAAATTAAGGCTTGACTACCTCCCAGGGGTCATCCGTTAGATTAGGCTTGACTTCCTGTTCAGGGTCATCCGTCAGATAGGCTTGACCACAATAGTGTCTTTACCCATGGCTTAGTACTGGCTCTCTTCCAACTAGGGTTACAGGTTGGACCCCACTTAGTTAACTCAGGGTCATGTTAGTTAAGTGAGAACTCCCACAGTTTTAGTTTCAATCTCAATTTTCAGAATAGAACACAGTTCAATTCTACAGAATCAGGACTGTCAGATACAGTCATTCATTCATCAGTAATCCATATTATTAGTGATCTCAGATTATCAATATATTAGTTATCAATTATCAGATTTAGTTTCAGTATACTCAGTTATAGTATGCACATTATGTTCAGTAGTGACAAATCCTCCATGTATGCTAATCTAGCTCTTGCATATCATTCAGTTATTTATTGTTCATGCATATAAACCCATGCATTCAGCCTTACCTTGTTTAGCATACCAGTACATTCCTATGTACTGATCGCATACTTATTTCTTGCGCTATGATGTCTCATATCATAGGTTCGGATGCTCAGGTTCCTGACCACACATAGCCAGTTCCTATTATCAGTAGCAACTATAGTAGTGAGTCCTCATACTCTGAGGATGTTAGATTACTTCAGTACATTCAGTAGTTCATTATTTCAGTAGTCGGAGTTAGTTGGAGACTTTTCCTATGAACTCCATATTCAGACAGTTAGAGGCTTTTTAGACTAGAATATTTCAGACAATTGTTTAGTATTTCAGTATTTTTTTTAGTTTTGGTTATAGTATTTTGAACCTTATGGAATTTTAGTCCATCTTTCGCATTATTAAAGTATTTTTATGCAATGCTCCCAGCAGGTACCAGTCATTGGTTAGCTTGTGGTCCTTCAGGGTTATAAGCACCGTGTAGCATCTAGGGTATAGACTCGGGGCGTTACAGCTTTCCAAGTGGCTCCCTCAATGGACTGATTCTGCCGGAGAACTTTGACTAGGGGAACTTTTTTGATCCTTAGTCTACGAACTTGTTGATCAAGAATTTCAACTGTAATTTCCTCGTGGGAAAGACCATTCTGAACATCTATTTTTTATAATGGACAACTACAGTTGGGTCACCAATACACTTCTTCAACAAAGAGATATGGAATATTGGGTGCACTGATGCTAAGTCTGCAGGAAACTCAAGCTCATAAGCTACCTTTTCAAAACAACTCAAAATTTTAAAAGGGCCAACACTAGGGACTAAGCTTCCCCTTCTTACCAAACCTCTTCACCCCTTTCATGGAAGAGATCTTTAGATATACAAAATCATCAATCTCAAACTCAAGATCTTTCCTCCTTACATCTGCATATGATTTCTGTCAGCTCTAGGCTGCCTTAAGACTCTCTCTGATCAACTAAACTTTCTCTAAGGCATCAAACACCAAGTTAGGCCCTACTACTGTGGCCTTACCTACTCTGAACCTACCAATCGAAGATCTATATCTCCTTTCATGTAGAGCCTCAAACAGATCCATCTGAATACTGGAATGATAGTTGTTATTATATGCAAATTCAATCAAATACAGGTGATTATAACAATTGCCCTTAAAGTTGACTACACACGCTCTCAATATATCCTCAAGGGTCTGAATGGTCCTTTTTGCCTGACCATTTATCTGGGGGTAGAAGGCTGTAATGAGGTGAACTTGGGTACCATGACCCTTCTGAAAAGCTTTCCAAAAGTAACAGGTAAACTAAATACCTCTATCTGAGATGATAGATAATGGAATGCCGTGCAACCTGACCAACTCTCTGAAATAGAATTTGGCATAGTCCTCGGCTGAAAGGGAAGTATGGACTGGCAAAAAATGGGTTGATTTAGTCATCCTGTCCACAATGACAAAAATCGAATCATGCTGCTGATGAGTACAAGGCAAACCAGTCACAAAATCCATGTTCACTTCCTCCCACTTCCAAGTGGGAATAATGAACTCCTGTATAGACTCACTTGGCTTCTGATGCTTAATCTTAAACTGCTGACAAGTGGAGTACTTAGCTACCAACTCTGAGATATCCCTATTCATCCCACTCCACTAATAGATTTCCCACAAATTGCAATACATTTTCATGGCCCCTAGGTGAATAGAGTAACACACACCATGTGATTTTACAAGAATTCACTATCTCAATGCATCAACACACGACACATACAATATACCTTAGCAATGCATCACCCCATCTCCCCCTTAGGAGAAAACCTTTATATTTTTTATCTCTGACTGACTCCTTTAACTTCACTACACTAGGATCCCTATCTTGCTTTTCTTTCACTTCATCAACCAAAGAAGATTTCAAACTATTCTGAACCCAAACACTACACTCAACTGAATCAACTCAATAAGAACCTAATCTGGCAAGATGATGAACTTCTATAACCAATTTCTTCTTATCACCTTCAACATGAGCAATATTACCGATAGACAATCTACTTAGGGATTCTACCACTATATTGGCCTTGCATGGGTGATACCAAATACTCATATCATAATCTTTCGATAATTCTAACCATTTCCTCTAGTAAAAATTCAAATCCATCTGCAAAAACACATACTACAAGCTTTTGTGATCTGTGAACACATCAACATGCACCCTATACAAATAGTGCCTCTAAATCTTTAAGAGAAACACAACAGTTGCTAAGTCAAGATTATGGGTAGGGTAATTATCATTATGGGGCTTAAGCTGTCTAGAGGCATAGGCCATAACCTTGCCTCTCGGTATCAAAACATATCCTAACCCAACTTTGGAAGCATCACAGTACAGAACAAACCTATATGAACCATTTGACAATGTCAAAACTGGGGCTGTAGTGAGTCGAGTATTCAACTCTTGAAAACTCTTCTCACAAGAATTTGACCACTGAAACTTAACTTCCTTCTGAGTCAATCTAGATATGGGGGACACAATAGATGAAAATCCTTTAACAAACTGTCAATAAAAGCCTTCCAAACCCAAGAAAAACCTAATATCTGATAAAGAGATAAGTCTGGGCTAGTTTTTCACCGCCTCGATGTTTTAAGGATTGACTTTAATGCCATTATCAGAAATAATATCGCCAAGGAAGGCTACTGATCTTAGCTATAATTTGCACTTACTGAATTCAGCAAATAAATGATAGGATCTAAGAGTCTGTAATACTATTCTGAGGTGGTCTGCATGATCATTTTTGTTATGGGAGTAGACAAGAATGTCATCAATGAAGACTATAACGAACGTGTCCAAGTACTGCTTGAACACTCTGTTCATCAAGTCCATAAAGGCTGTTGGGGCATTGGTGAGATCGAAGGACATGACCAAAAACTCAAAGTGACCATACCGAGTTCTGAAAGCTATTTTCAAAATGTCACATTCTCTGACTCTGAGTTGGAGATAGCCAGATTTGAAGTCTATCTTAGAAAAATAATTAGCACCTGAAGTTGGTCGAACAAGTTATCAATTCTGGGAAGTGGATATCTTTTTTGATTGTGACTTTATTCAACTAATGGTAGTTGATACACATTCTAAGAGAACCATCTTTCTTATGCATAAATAGGACTGGTGTGCCCCACAGGGAAACACTGGGCCTAATGAATCCCTTTTCCAGGTGATCTTTCAACCCTTTGAGTTCAGATGGAGCCATTCTATATGGCAGAATAGAGATAGGCTAAGTATTTGGAAGAAGGTCTATTCTGAGGTCAATTTTCCTTTCAAGAGAAACTCCAGAAAGATCTTCAGGGAACACATCTTAAAATTCCCTCACTACTGAAACTGACTCAAGGTTAGAATTCTCAGAAATAGAGTCTCTGACTCATACAAGATAATAAATACACCCCTTGGATATCATTTTCCTAGCCCTAAGGTATGAAACAAACTGACCCCTAAGAGCTATAGTACTATCTCTACATTCAAGGACTGGTATATTTGGAAATTCAAAATTAACTACTCTATTTCTACAATCAACTGAAGCATAACATGAGTGGAGCCAATCTATGCCGAGAATGATGTCAAAATCCATCATCTTTAACTTCACAAGATCAACTGAAGTAACTTTCTAAGACACTATAATCGAGCAGATCATGTATATCCCCAGGCTACAATAGAGACGCCCACTGGGATAGACACTGAAAAAGGCTCTGCTAAGATTTTAGGACTGACTTCAAAGTTGACAACTATATAAGGGGTTACAAAAGTAAGAAAAGCTCTGGGGTCTTATAAAGCATAAATATATAAATGAAAGAATTACAACATACCAGTAACCACATTAGTATATCACTTTGGAATTACTTCATAGGTGAAATTGGTAAGTAAAATTATGATTTTTAGTTGAATTTATCTTCTGGGTACACCGCTACTTCTATTTTTAAACAATGTATAGAACCCGAATATGAATCAAACACATGACTCATCTATTCCAAATATGACTCATCTATTGCAATGGAAGACTCATATATTGGATTCATGTTTATGGTTTTATAGTATTATAACTTGAATCAAATAGATGGGTCATCTATTTCAACAAACAAGTTATCTGTTGCACTAGAGGAGTCATCTATTGTAATAGATTATTCACCAATTGCAATACAACCTGAAGTTGATTCCAATAGATGAGTTATCTATTGCAATAAATATCTTCTCTGTTGTAATAGATGACTCTTCTATTGGGATTCGTATTACAAAACTATAGAACCTAAAGCTGATTCCAATAGATAATTCATAGATTGTAATAGGTGACTCATCTATTTCAACAAGTTAGTGATTTGTTGCAAGAAGTTACTCATCTATCAGAATCAACTTTATAGATTCTGTAGTACTGTAATATTTATTCCAATAAGTGAGTCATCCATTACAATAGATGAGTCACCTATTCTAATAGATGACTCATATATCGAAATTAGTTTCAGGTTATACAGTATTGTAACATGAATCCTAATAGGTGAGTCATCTGTTGCAATAGATTACTCACATGTTTCAACATATTATTACCTATTGCAAAAAATTACTCATGTGTTAGGTTCATGTTATAATACTATACAATCACTATTAATTTTATTATCATGTCATTATTAACATTTTTAATAAGTGTCTTTATTTAGGTACCACTAATGGAGGGTTCAATAACAATACGGGTGGCTTGTCATGGCGAATGGATCGAAAAGAGCAATCGATATGTTTGGCATTGGAAGGAGTGTGAAATGCTAGAGGCGATAGTCATGACAATCCAAAGTGATATTTTGAATGATGATTTTGTGAACTTAATCATTAGCTATTGTAGACTAAATTATCAATCGGAAGAACTCATCATCAGCTATATGCACAACTCCTTTAAAAAATAGAGGGTACTACCTTTCAAGATAATCGATCAGGTTTGGTTGTGTTCTTATCTGAGTGATTTAGATAGGCCAGTGTTAAGGATATACGTGGTTGAAAAACTGAGAGAGAATGAGAACTAAAATGTAGAAGAAGAATAACAAGACATGTTTGATGATAAATTGGATGGTTTAGACATGAATATTTTAGATGATGATAAAAAACTACGCCTGTTATTGCGAGTAATACAGTGGGCAGTTTTTCTCAATCAATACAATCGGGCAATTATCAAGATGATGAGAGTGGTTTTTTCAAGGGAATGTCATTCAAGAATAATATAGAACTATCTACTTCTTTGTTTATTGCTTACTTGAAAAAAGATTTTTGACTAAAGAAGGTGATTAATTCGAGCAAAGTCTTTTTTTTTGGATGTGCTAATCTGAACTGCAAGTGGTGGTTGAGGACTGTGAAATACTTAAGTACTGGCAGATTCAACATTAATGTTAATAAAAAGTATCACATGTGTGATTTGGAGCATGTTACAATCCATAATTCTCATGCCACAACAAAGATCCTCGGTAAATTTTCCAAAATAAATTCTCAAATGGCAAAGGCCCTTCTACAAGTGATATAGCCAATCAACTCCTTACAGAATTGGGTGTTACGGTTATTTATTGGAAGATATATATGACCATGGAAATTTCCAAGGACTTGGTTAGGGGGACACATGATCATGGGTATGCAGTACTCGATGCCTACCATTACATGCTTGAGTCCATAAATCTTGGAAGTAAGACGACATTATATGTTGATGACTATAGAAGGTTTAAGTACTTTTTTGTAACCTATGGTACTTGGATTCTTGGATTTCAATAGTTGAGAAAAGTCATAGTCATCGACGAGACTTTCTTGAGGCCAAGTATGGAGGAGTTTTGCTATCGGCGGTTGCACGGGATGCAGAGAGTCACATCTTTCCTATCCTTTTTGTATAGTGAACAAGGAATGCCTCGTATGGATATTTTTTAAACAAATGCATAGCTGTGTCAAAGATATGAAAGAGTTGTGTATTATTTTATAGTTAAATCTTTTTTGGGGAAACATTTTGATGATTTTAGGAATATTATGAGGAAGGAAAAACTAGAGGATTTTTTTAGGTCCAGCTGCTTTGAATACTTTCCTAGAATGCTAGAGGACAATAGTTTCTTCTTTAAAATGATCATGAGATATGGTCTTCTCAAGAGCAGGATTAAGTACATGGTTCATGATAAATATTTGAAGGAGGGGGTAAAAAAGATTGATGAAATCTGGATTAACCATTGTGGCATGCTGATTTATTCTGGCATGAAAGAGTTCGCCATAGTGACTGGCTTGAGATGCCATTAAGCAGAAGAACATATTATCAAGGAAATACCCAGCAAAAATTCCAAGGCAATAAAGACACCTAAACCACCACCATCAGATAAACGCAAGACATTATCTAAGCTACTACCCACCAAAACCAACAAAGGCAACCAAAAATAGATGGGTTGCTAGACATTGCTGTATATGGATACAAAGCCCAGAAATTGATAAAAGATCTCAAGGATAAAGACATAAGAAATAAGTACAAGGAGCAATTGTGCTTACTTTGGTTTTCCCATTCCGTTGTACTAGCAAGAGACGTCAACAAAGTCATAAAAAATGATTTGTTGGTAATTTCTCAAGATTTGGATAAATTCAACATTTATTCCTAGGGATATGGTGGCTACAATTTAACTGTCAAAAATTTATTGAAAAAACTATCCCCAAATATGATTAGCTTATACAACTTTTCATGGGCTTTCATGGTAAATTTAATCACTATTTGTTTACTGTTTCATTAATTTATATTGAATAATTATTATGATTTCTTTTGTTTGCTTCATATTTACATTTTTTAGGCTTGGGCATTTGAAGTCACTCCTCACCTCTAAAAATAGGTTAAGGATTACCCGAATGTGGTTTCTTATCCAAGGATCCTTAGGTGGTTGGTTGCAAAGAGCAACATAAAATCTAAGGAGGTTGATCTCTTTAACCCTCTGAATGATGCAGTAAGTCTTCTTTCAAGTACAATAATTTGACTCAAAGGAAGCTATTAAAATAGATGGGCTATCTGTTGCAACAAATGAAATATTTGTTGCAATTTGTCTCAATAAATTACTCATCTATAATAACTAGTGCAACAGATGGGTAATTTGTTGCTACTGATGAGTCTTCTTTTGCAAAATATTACCTATTTGTTGCTTTGGTTCTTTGAAATTGACTTGACAAATTCCCCATATACTGCAACTTATATATTAGATGGGTAATCCGATGCAATATATGGTTAAACTATTGCAACAGATGAATCATCTGTTGTAACAAAAAGATCATAAATTGCATAAGTTGTCCATGTTAACATATTACCCAACCGACTACAAATTATTATTTGATTAAAATTTATATATTTTTATTTATAGGTTGTGGATCCATGGATTGTACCTACTCAACAAGAGTTGGGGATGAATTCTTTTATTACTATAGGTCTCATTCATACAATAGCAAACCCAACGGCGGAGTTAATAAAGAAACAATTAGCTGGAACAACAACCATAAGAAGAGCAGTTAGGCAAGGTTAGCCTCATTGAGGCTCTTCATGATCAAACTTCTGCAACACATTTGGTTGCTGCTTTTGTGGGTGTTGTCGGTGGAGTTTTTGATATTGGTGGCAGCCATGCTGATAGTTTTTGATATTGGTGGCAGCCATGCTGATAAGTATGTTGCGGATATTCAAGCAAAAATAAATATTTTTGAAACTAAAATTAACCTTCTAGAAGATGTTCAAGCAAAAATAAATATTTTTTAAACTAAAACTAAAATATCTGTTGTAACTTATGGACCATTTGTTGCAACAGATGGGCAATCCTTTTCATCTTTCCATTTTTTTTAAAAAAAATTACTAATCTATTTAAAAATTAACTTTTTATATTACAACATGTTGATTAAAATTCTCTGCCCTATGAGGGCAAAACATTTCATGTACAATAAAGCATAAGATCCTCGCAATAGGATAATGGACCTCAGCTTCTACAATTATTTCAAGAGTAGGTAAGACATAATATGTACCAAAGCAACCACTCCCGATGGCCTAGATCTTGAGACGTTAATTTTACATTTCAATAGGATCAAGATATGTTAACTATGTTGCCGGGAAGAGGCCATTTCCATATGGCATGAGTTGGATTGGGGCAAAGAGAATTCTTACAATCATGAACTTGGAAAAAAATATTATGTGACTCTTGAGATCCTCCTCCTTAAGGGACATATTAATGCCTACGACTGCAACTTACCAGCTTTGAGGACCAAGAGTTTTCCCTATTGTGCAACTAGATTAGAGTTGCTCCCCAAATTATTGGAGCAAAGTGACTTAATGAATGATGACTTACCAGAGGAAGTGTTAAAAAAATGAACTTTTGAAGGTTGAAAAAAGAACCTTGACAAAAACGAAACCCGTTCCGCGTGTGGGTCATACTTACTTGCATATATAGAATGTTTGCTAACCGACACCAAAATCTCATTACCAAGGTCGTTTTTGAGGGACAACACTATCATAAAGATGTAAGAGGTCTAGGCTGCTGAGAACCTATACGGAAGTTTGAATCTTGTGTTTAAGAAAGAAAATGTAAAAAATGATGACAATTTTTATTCTAAATTTTTAACTTAATTGTATATTGTTTAAGTAATGTTAATTTTTTTATTTTGTATGATTGATGACAATTGTATGGTTTTATTATATTTGCAAACATGTGAATTAGTACCAAAAATAATACAACAAATGACGGATCTGTTGCAAAAAATGTCACATCTGTTGTAAATTATCAAACAGGTCTTCGTACTTGTTTGGATTATTCCAACAGATAGACTATCTATTGCAACAGACGGTTCATCTGTTGCAATAGTAATATTATTTTAATTTGTTCCAATAGATGCACCATTTATTGCAACAGATAGTCCAACTGTTGGAACAATTCAAAGTCCAACTGTTGGAACAATTCAAACCTGTAGGAAGACTTGTTTGATAATTTCAACAGATTGGTGATCTGTTGCAATATTTCAATTACTATTCCATTTCAATTAATAAGTTCAAATCTAAGGATAAAATAAAATTCATAGATAAAATAAAATAAATCGAAGCCTTCACAAATTACATTAAATTAAATAAATCAACATATAAATAAAATGTGAAAAACTGTTATGAGTACAGATGATAGATATTTACAATAGCCAATAATTCCTAAGGAGAGGTTATTACTTTGACAGACTCAAGCTATAAAGATCTACTCAATATTGATAAGTTGTTCTTTATCTGGTCTATGAAATTTGGCTTTGGTTGTTGTGGATCTTTAATATCGCTTACGTATAATTTCTGAGCCTTCACTTCTCCATATTTCCATAAAAGAGTAGCATATATTTTACAAAGTAATCCGACATTAAGTCCATCATTTGGAACTTGTAATCTATCACTCATATACTTGGCGTAAGCGACAATAAAAAGACCACAATCTCTATGTTTGTAAAAATCAGATAATTCATATCTTGCAATTAATGTAAGAGTTGTGAAACTTATAAAATGAAACTAAATCATGATACTTATAGGCTACCACTGGATTGTTGAACAATTTCTTTAATATATCCTACATCAAATGCCATTACCCAATTTATCCTGATATGCTTCAATTATCGATCAATTAGTATGAATTTTTTGGTCCAAAAATCCACTTATATCAAGGTAAGTAGGTAATATTTTGTCTAGATTTTGTATCACAAATGACGACCCGGAACGTCTACTTTGCAACATTGAGTCATAAACTTAGATGCACCTCTCTTTTAGAACAACGACAACTAGCACCTAATGAAACTCATCACCATAATTGATTGAGATGTAAACTTCATCGACCAAGTGCCATGGTAAGCCAGATGGAGTGCTAAAACCTTTGATGATGTTGATTACACATTCCTTTTTTGAGGAACTTCCAACTACTGTTGAAAAAGATCGTAGGCCTTATTGATGTAAGCTTTGAACAAACAGTTGCCTGTCATGTATCTATATTGTGTTGTGTTTGCAACTTGGCCTTCTTTTAGAGGTAGTAAAAAATGAAATTGATGTGTTACACCTTTCAAATTACGTAATAATAAAATTATTAAACAAACAAAATTAAATATTATATTAATGGTAAGATATATATATGACATTTAAACCTTATCATTCCTGCAAGTTTGGGGCTGTGACATTAAATAGAACCAATTCTTCATTCTGGGATATGCAACAACAAATTCGAACATATCAAAACCATGACCCGATTAGTTTACTTCGTAGTGTTTGTATTTTTTACATGATTTATATGTGTTAATGTCGTGTTTTTAAAATAAGAATTGTATAAATCAATATTTTTAAAAATGATTTAGGTACCTATTAGCATGAAGCTTCTTTAACAGCCAATCGACAATCTATTAGGAATAGTTATTGATCAACTTTGTTAGTTTTTTGGGAGCCTCATTCGAGATGTTAAACCCTTTAAAGGGATAATTCTTCCATTCTTCCGAACTGATAGGCTTTACATATTCTTCCTCTTTGAAGGTAGTTGATGGATTATCAACTATGGTATGTTGTTCAGTATTAGCTTCTACTATGACATCCACCTAGAAAGCCAGAATTGTCAATGCTAATCATAAAAATATAAAAAAATAAAAAAAGATAACTCATCAGTTAGAGAAAATCAAACAAGTCTTCCTACTATTTTAATTTTACCCAATAAATGACCTATCTGTTGCAACAGATAACTCATCTGTTGAAACAAACTAAAACAGTAGGAAACCTTGATATAATTTGTCCCAATAGATGACCCATCTATTACAGCATATAGGTTATCTATTGGGACAAATAAAAATAGGAGGAAGACGTAAATGACAATTTCAAACAAATGACTCATCTAATGGAACAAACTAGAATAGTAGGAAAGTCTTAATGCCGGCAGATGGGTCATCTGTTGGAAAAAATTAAAAATAATTGAAAACTTGTTTGATTTCCTCCAATAGATGATACATATGTTGCAATATATAATGTATCTGATGCAACATGTTAGTCATCTATTGCAACAGATATCTATATCTGTTTAATAATTTTCAGCAGATGTGTTATCTGTTGAAACAGATATGTAGTATGTTTGTTATTGGAACAGATGATAAATATTCACCTTCTTCAGCTCATGCTGCTCTCCTGTAGCCCTTGTACATTACTCAAAAGTTCAAGAAAAAGACATAGGATTTGCAATTTTGCTTTTTTCAATGCTTGATAATGCCTTTAAAATTTCCTTCCTTCTCCTTTTATCTGCCTTAATCTCTAATGGAGTATTTGGATTTGAAATCTTATTTAATGGAATGACACCCATCTTAGATATCAATTCCTTTACAAAAGCAGTTAATGTATTAATAGCATTAATCACTCCATCATGTTTCACCTTACAGTTTTGACATTTGCATGCAGAACATTCGCTAGGAGGGGCAAAAATTGTAAAACCAGTATGATCATAATCATAATAATTATTTATTTCAAAAACAGAAAGAGGAGCATCATTATCCCCAATAGCAATACCACTACCACCACCGACAGCTCCATCACCATTAACAACAACAAGACTGTCCTTAAAAATTATTTTTCTTGTGATGACTGTTGCTCCAAACAATTTCTTTTTATCCTATCAATGGCCTTAAGGCCCGATAAAGTTTACATAGGTCTTAAAGTAAGAGAAAAAGGTATCTTCAACTCTCGACTGGACGGAACAAGCTACGAATGCACAATCTAAAATAAATCAATACATATATTAGAATGATGATTAAATCATTTTAAAAACCATTAATAAAAATAAAAATTTAATTAAAATCAGACTTACTGCTTCCTTCAGGGGGTTGAAGAGGTCAACAAATTTTAATTTTTTATCAGCTTTGGCCAACAACCATCTCAGGATTCTTGGACATGAAACTTCTTCCTGGTAGTTCACTTGTTGTCTCAAATAAGGAATGACTTCAAATGCCCAAGCCATAAAATAACGCCAAGAAATCAAAAGCATTATTCTATAATAAATAAATAAACCATAATAAAATAAATATTTACCATGAAAGCCTATGGAAAGCCATATAAGTTGATTGTCTTTGGCGTTAACAGAGTCAACAAATATTTGACAATCATTTAAAGCTTTCATAACCCCAAGTATAGCTATTAAATGCCCCAAGATCCTCGAAGAGCTTTATTAACAAGTAGGGGGGTGCGCGGATTTAATAGATCTAATAGATTTTTGTAGGGGGGTGTGCGGATTTAATAGATCTAATAGATTTATTAGGTTTCTAGTGAATCTATTTTTATTTGTGCGTGGATATTTCTTAAATTTTGTTTCAATATCTTTTAATGATTTACTTTTTTCGTAAGATATATTCATTAATTATTTTATCCTGTAGTAATTGCAGAGTTACAAATTTCTGTATAATAATTTATCCTATCTGTACTGTAATGTATATCTAATTCTAGATTTTCAATGTTATTTATCATCTTGTGTTGTTCTTCTCGTAGTGAGTTTTTTAAATTATATAAACTATCACATGTACTTTTATCTAAATTTTCTAAGGTTTTTTCTATCCATATTAATTTTTCTTTTAGGTTTTCCATTATTTTTTTAATTCGGTTTCTATAATTAATTTCATTATTTAGATTTTCTTGATTTTCTCTAGTTTTTCTAATATATTCTAACATCTCTTAATCTGAATAATATCCTTCTGGGTAAATTTCTTCGTATAACTGTTCTAGCCAATTTATAGTTTCAATTTCGTAGTCTAATATTATTTTCTTAATATCTATAATTTCTATGTTTTTAAGTATATATAAGATTAAAACTTTAAGATAATCTAAATGATCTATCTTTTAAAATTGGTTTTATTATAATATTTTGTAGTTGTTTGTTTTAGCCTTAGTAGTTTTTGCATATTTTTATTAAGAAATTCTATGTATTTTATATCTTTATTTTCCATGTATTTGTCTATATTTATTTTTATCTGTTTTTCTAGTAACTGTATGTTTCTTATATCTTTTTCTAAAAATTCTATGTAACTTATCATCGTAAGTATTTGTAAGAGTAGTTAGGTAGATATGGTATATAATTTACTCTAGTCATGTAATATTTACCAAAAGCTTTTTCTAATATGATTTTTCTTATATCTGCTTCTTTTATATCTCTAAGTGCATACAAAATAAGTATTTTAAATTTATCTACCATCACATCAGATAAATAATCATTCATTTTCATAAAATTGCTTTTTTCAAAATATTCCCTTCAACCATGTACATAACAAAATATGGTCATCTTAGCTTACTATATACTAGATTATTCTTAAATAATATGTTCTTCCATCACTATTAACATGGTAATTCGGATACTCTTTCCCTTAAACAGCGCCTCTACTCTGGTTACTCCCCGCCACGGCTTCTTGCCTCATTGGTTTCACCTTTAGGATGGCATAGTCCTTAGGGATTTTTTTTCCGTTTCCGTTTTGTTAATAAACTTCTTAACACATTATTCTTCGAATAATTCTACTATAAAGTAACTAATATGAATTTATTTTATCATATCATGATTGTTGGGAATTATGAATTTAGCTATTCATAATCATAAATAAATATACCTGTTCAGGTAGTTTTGATATTTCTGAGTTTTGTTCCTCCATAGCTTTTTCCATTGAAATATGTTTATTTAATTAACTGAGTAAAATATTTGTTGTGGAGTGGAGAGAATGTTTGCTTCAACGCATGAAGGCTTGCCTTTGCAATGCCTTCTGCTTTCTTTATTTATAGAACGAAAGAAACAATCTTTACATCTTTACATAAAGAAAAAACAAAAGCTATTACTAAAAAAGTCAAAAAGGCTATAGGTCTAAAAAGCTACCTACCCTAAAAAAGCTAAGAAAGGTCAAAATTTACATAAATGCTCTACATAATTGCTAACTTATAATCTTATCGTAAGACTAAAAATCTGTACAATAAATGGTCCAAATATCTTGTCTTCCGTTGATTGATGTTGTCGTATCTGATATATCTCCATTATTGCTCCTTATCTTATCTTTCCAGCTGGCATTTTGTCTTCTTGATTTTTATTCTAGATGTACTTCTGGAATAATATTATCTTCTCCATTACATCTTGAACATTGGTGATCTGGGTATTTGTGTCCAATTATTTTATAATATCTTGTCAGTAGTCCGTCTGAAATAAATCCTTTTTTTATTGCTCTTGCGGTAGATTGTTTTTCTAGGTTGAGTAGCGTCATTATCCATTGTCTGACGTCTTCCATATCTGCTTGTCGTAGCTCTTTTGAATTTGAGTAAATCATTTGATGATCTCTCAAATAATAGCTTCATATTGGGTTTCCATTAGTATAATTATTTGCTAGTTCTTGAATAATCGTAGCTAGTCCGATAAGTCGTTTATTTGCATAAAAGTCCGGTATCTCGATTCTAGGTATCTCCGGTTACTGTGTAATATCTTCTGGTATGATCATGTCTCTAGTTAGTCCTATCTTTACAACTTGTATAACTGGTTTTATTTCATCATATAGTATCTCTGCCGGTGCAGTATAACACTTTATATAAAATAAATTTTCTTTCGTTATTCTTTTGTAGGTGGTGAATATCTTGTATAATTCTTCCATAGCTGTTAATTCTTCTCCGTCTTGGGTATATATGGTGTTTAGTAGTCCATAGTCAAAACAGGTTTTTACTAGGCTTGGGTTAGTTTTGGGTAGTGCAATTAGTTTGTTATATCCTTGTAATTTTTGGGTTATGTAGTTGGTGTTTGGTTCTTTGATGTTTGTAGCTCTGGGGTTATGGTTTAGAAAGGTTTGTACTCTGTATATATTTTCTATGTATTTCTGGGCGGTGTAGTTGTAAACTTTTTTATCTTGGTTTAGGCTATCTCGGTATGTGTTAACTTGTAGGGGTATGAACAAGTGGTCTTTTTGTGTTTTTGGTGTAAATAGTTTTTCAAATATTTTATTCATATTTACATTCTGGTATCTTGGTCGATTAACTCCTTTGCTTGTACCTGCAGAAGTAGATTGATAAATGTTATGGGTTTTATGGAGTGTCCCAACGTCTCCTTCTAGCTCTGAAACTTTAATGTCTTCCGATCGACATAGCTCTGCACACTGCTGAGTTAGCTGATTTGTAGCTATAGACTTCAGTTTATCTTCATTAGTCTTTAGCTTTTCTATCTCATTACCCATACTGTCCACTTTTATTGAAAGCGTAGTTAGGGTGTTAAGTATTTTTTCTAGAGTATCTTCTTTTATTATTTCAGTCTGTGTAGCTTTGTCTTGATATGTAATCTGCAAAAACATTTTTGTTAGTACTGATTACTTTAATTGTAAATGTGAAATTTAATATATTCAAAACTAGTCTCCGAATCTCTTTTGTTGTAACTAAATTTTGTATTTTCTTTGTTAACCACCAGCGTACCTGTGTATTATCTGTCCGTACAATAAATTGGTTATATACAATATATGGCTCAAATGCTAATAAACATTTATATAATGAACATAATTCTTTCCTATTTATTTCCCATTTTATTTCTGTCTCATCGAACGTACCTAAGTCGTATCTACAATGGTGTTCTATTTTTTCTGCTTCATATCGATATTTAAGTACACCTCCGTAACTATATTCACTAGCATCTGCTTCTACTATATATATAAATTTTCTATTTTCATCTGGAAATTGTAATTTTGGTAATTCCTTACAAAGAAATTTTATTTTTTGAACTTGTTTTTTATCTTCTTCATTATAGTTATATTCTACATCCTTTTTTAATTTTTTCTGTAGTGGTTTTAAAGTTTCTGCTAATTTTGGAATATATTCTCTTACTTGGTTTACTAATCCTAAAAATGATTGTAATTTCTTTTTTGTATCTAATTCTTCTTTAGAATTTATTATTTTTTGTACTAGATGTTGTTGCATTTTTACTCCACTTTTATCTATTTGTATTCCTAAAAATTCTATCTGGTTTTTCATAATTTCAGCTTTCTTTTTGCTTAGACTTATTCCCGATTTTTCTATTATATCTGTAAACTGCTCTAATAATTTTAAATGTTCTTCTTTAGTTTTTGTATATAATAATATATCATCTATGTATACTATGCAATTAGATAATTGTTTAAAATAATTGTTCATAAAATGTTGATATCTACCTGGTGCATTTTTATATCCAAATGGTAATACGTTCCATTCATAAAATCCTTGTGGTACCGTAAATGCGGTTAATTCTTTAGATTCTTCTTCTAGCTTTAGATGGTAAAATCCTGATTTATAATCGAATTTGCTAAAATAATTATATCCTTGTATTTGTCTTATTTTTAATATCTTATTTGGTATTGGATAATTATATGTTATAGTTTTTGCATTTAAATTTCTATAGTCAATAACCATCCTACTTTTTCCTCTTTTTTGTTCACTATGTTTATTTACTATAAATGCTGGACTATTACGTTTACTATTACTTTTTTGTATATATTGTTTTTCTAATAATTCTTCTATATGCATTTTAAATTCTTTTAAATCGTCAAAATTATATGTTAATGGCTTTTGGGTTATTATGCTATTTTTATCTATTAATTCAATTTTTATAGTAGTTTTATGTTTTTTCCATCCTTTTAATGGATCTTCACTATATAATTGTTCTAATTTTTTCTGAATTATTTCTATTTTATTTATTGAAAATATAGTTATTTCTGTTTTATTTATCGAAAATACTACTAGTTCTATTGTATCTTCAGTATTTTTTATATTTTCTAACTTTTGTGTAATTTTTTCACTTCCTTTTATCCAATCAGTTTTCTTTCTTATTTTATTATTAACTCTTTTTGCTCTTACTTTCTGTTTACATGGTATTGTAAACCACCAGTCTGTTTTGGTTATTATATGTGGGTATAATTTATCTAAGAACGGCATTCCTAAAAGTATATCTTTTGATGTTAATTCATAATTATAAATTTCTTCTATTGTTAATATCTTATCCCATTCTTGTATTTTTACATTCCTAGCTTTATAAGTAATTAGGCTTCCTTCATTATTAAATCCTTTAACTATTATTGGTGTTTTTAAATTATCCCATTTACTTTCTGGTAAGCAATTATATCTACATAAATTAGCTTCTGCTCCTGTATCTATCATAGGCGTATAATATCTACTGTAATATCCTACTACTACTATCTTCATTAATACATATATCTTCATTTCATGTTAAGGCTCTTTTTAAGAATAACTTTTCTTTGTTATATGTTAAGGTTAATTGTGTATGTTCTATATTATATGGTTTTACTTGTTCTAACCATTTTATTCCTAATATTATATCTGCTTTTTGCATTTCTTCCTTTACTTCGAATTCTATTTTTATTTTTCTAACTCCTATTATTATTTCTTTTTCTGCTATATTTTTATTATTTATTAAACTTCTTGGTAGATCTGGGCACATATCATTATCGGTCTTTATTTCTTCATTTTTTACTAGATATTTTGCTATATAATTTTTTTCTTGTCCTGTATTCAAAAGTATTAGATATTCTTTTTCATTTATTTTTCCTGTTATGTAATATTGGTTTAAATTACTTATTGAATTTGTTTCATAACTTGTTCTTTTTGATGAGCTTGATGATTCTGGTTTTTCATTAGCTATTCTTTTCGTTGTACTTATTCTATCATTTACTATTTCTAAATTTTCTTCTGTATCTATGTCTCTATAGCTATAATCATTCTAATCTATTGTTTTTACAATTTGTTCGAATGGGCTTTCTATTCGTATTTTGTTAATCTTATTTTTTCCTGTTATTTTATGTTTTGTTGTTAATACATATAGATTTTTGCATCTTGCTGTAAATATTTTACTTCCTGGGGTTAATTCTATTCTTGATATTTTCCAATATAATACGAGTGATTTATCTATATTTTTATCTGTTACTGCTACTGAATAATTTGCACTTATTATAAATTTAAATTTTTGGTATATTAGATTTCCTTTTACGGCAGTTATTATACTTTTTTCTATAGGTTTTATAATTCTATCATCTGCTAAATATAATTCTATTGGTGTATCTATTCCTTCTCTAAAACATGCTTTTATTAGTATCTCTGTACCTCCAAGGTGTACATATTTTATTGGATCTCCTTTACTTTTTATTTCATTTATTTCTTTATTAATTATTCTTTTTGTTACTAGTGGTATACTAGCTTTGCCTTTTGCATATCTGCAGTCTATTACATGTTCTTTTTGGCATACTACATAATATTCATCCTTTTTCCTAGTAAAAATATTTTTTATTGTTGGTATTTTAAATATTTTCTTTACACTTAAATCTAATTCTTTTCCTTTTATTTCATCAAATATGTTACTGTCAAATATTATTTTTTGTTCTGTTCCTTCGTCATTTAAATATTCTTCCTTTTTTTATTATTTTTATATCTTCTTCAGTCATTTGATTCATCTATTTCACTATCTATTTCATTATCTGTTTCGTTTTCTGAAATTTCATATATACTATCCTCACTTTCTAATTCATAATCTATATAATCTATCTGCATATATTCTGTATTATCTATTTTTATTTCTGATATTTGTTTACTTTTTGGATTTTTAGGTAATTTACAATCTCTAGCTAAATGTCCTAACTTTCCACAGTTATAACAAGTACATTCTTTTATAGATTTCTTCTTTCTATATGGTCTTTTATATTTATAATTTTTTACATAATATCTTTTTCTTGGTTTCTTATATTTATATTTTGATCTTTTATATTTCTTATATTTCTTATGTCTTTTTCTTTTCTTATAATATCTTTCTTCGCATCCAAATTGGGGTGCTATTTTATTTTTGCAACATGCTAAATTTCTTATTAATGTTTTTTTCATTTTTAATTCTTCTCTATATTTTTCACATAAGTTTCTATATCATTGTTGTAAAAATTTTATTCTTGCTCCTAACGTATCTACTATTTTTGCTTCTTCCAACTTTTTATTATTTTCGAACTAAATGGCTCGGGTAATTTATTAAAATATAATTTTCTTATTTCTTTACTTTCTTCTATACTATATGCTCCTTTGTAATAATATTCTTTAAATGCGCAAGTATATTCATCTATATAACACATATTACATATTGCTAGTTTTAACATTAAATTCCTATTTGTATCTTTTTCTTCATCTTGTTCTTCTTCTATTGTTGTCGTACTACCAAATTCATCTTTTATAGCTGTTTCATATTTTTTTAATAATTCTATAGGTGTTAGTTTAGTTGTTGTCGATGATGTTCCTT
This sequence comes from Capsicum annuum, assembly GCF_002878395.1. Classification (NCBI taxonomy): domain Eukaryota; kingdom Viridiplantae; phylum Streptophyta; class Magnoliopsida; order Solanales; family Solanaceae; genus Capsicum; species Capsicum annuum. Next base: position 132,073,113 of record NC_061118.1, read on the forward strand.
CTATAGGTTTATTAGTTCTTAATACTTTTTTGCTATTTTCAGTTAAATTTGAAAACCATAGTTTTACTGATCCTATTAGCGTTTTTTCTATATATTCCGGTGCATCTGTTATATTTATATTATTATCTAATAATTGTTTTGTCATATATCCTATCCATAATTGTATTGTTTTTTCTGTATCTATTACACAGTCTAGGTCTAAAAAGTTATAATTTTTATTAATTATTTGTTTTGGTATCCATTGTCATATTCATTATATTTTTTAAACTTATTCTTATAATATATATGTTTTCTTATTTCTGTTGTTTTAGGTATTATATTTTCATTTTCTTTTTTATCAAGAGTATTTATTTCTGTGTGGGAATTTTCTAAGTTTTCCTCATTAATTTCTTTTTGTTCTTCATTGATTTCTAAATTTTTTGTATTTGTTAATATTTCTGTATATGTTTCACTATCTTCGGACTCATAATTATTTGTCTCTTCAATATCTATATTATTTATTTCTAATTCTTCGTTTTTTATTTCTAATTTTTCCTTAAATTGATTTATCTCGTTCAGTAATTTCTGTTCTCTATCTTTTTCTTCTTTTTCTTTTTGTCTTTGTTCATACAACTCTTTTAATATTTGTAGTTCTTTTTCTAATTCAGCAATCCTACTATTTTTAGTTTCTTCTATTTTTTGTATTTCTTCCGTAGTTTGTTGTTTTATTTTTTCTATTTCCTTTTTCCTATCTATCTCTTCATTTTCTTTTTCTATTCTTACCATTGCTGTCAATTTATCTTCAAATTTTAATTCTTCTTTTTCTAACATTAGATATAAATGTTCACCTATTTTCTTATATCTTCGTCCTAGATTAGAAAATACTATTTTTATTTTTGATCCTTCGTAGTTTTCATATATTTTTTCATCTATTATAAATTCTTCTTTATTCATTTTATTGTGAATAGTTCATGTTGATATATATATTCTAAACTATCTATTTGTGATTCCAATTTTGATATTTCATCTTTTTGTGTATCTATTGAATTTTTACTAACTCCGGCAAATATATTATAATGTAGTCTTTTTATTCTTATTTTTAATTTTTTACGTTTTTCAGAGATAATTTGTTTTAATTCTTTGTATTGTTGTACTTTATTCATTTTAAATTATATTTATAATATCTTGGCGGATATCTAAATCTAATTTTATCATAATTAGGTGGTATGTGATTCTCCTAGATTTTAAATGGATTATTAATTTTGATTCAATACTAGATATTAATGTAATTAAGTAGGCTAATCTTTGTGGATTTTCTTTTGTTTTATTTAGACTTATATATTCTGAATAATTACTAATTAAAGATTCTTTATTTTTTCTAAAAGCTTCTCTATTTTTAAATGGTCTTCGCATAATTAATTTAATAATTTATAGGTAAATCTAATAACTCTAACTCTAATTCTAATTCTAATTCTAACTCTAACATATATTTCTAACTCTAACATATATTTTTCTTCTGTACTTATTAAATTGCTGGGTTCTGATACCATTTGTAGGGGGGATTTAATAGATCTAATATATTTACCAAGCACAATGATTGCTTGTGCTTCTTAAAAAGTCTTGTACCTTTCAACACTTCTATCAAATTTTTATTTTTGAAACTTAGACCAATAAGGGACAATAAGTCATCACCACACTTGATTTTCCTTTGCCTTTTTTTGGTGTGCGGGATGATTTTTTGGGGTTAGAATAGGTATAGGTTGAGAAGGAAGATAACATTTTAGTCTAGTAACTATGACAAACTTCTTCCAACCAAAATAAATAGGCATGCCATAGTAATTTATCCACACCTCATCTATCTTATCTTTATTTTCATACATAGCTTACGCTTGAGAAGATCATATATCATTGTCATTTGGAAACAAGCATTGTTGTCCTCCAGCAAATCAAGATATTACCCAAAAAAGCTGTCCTAGAAATAAGAATTTAATTTTTGGTATCGAAGTATTTTTTGAAGGTAGCAAAAGATTTTTCCATGGATTACTTAACCATGAAATCACTATTTAAATTTGTGGCATCATCACACTGCATTCTCACAAGATAACTATCAATGCTGAAGGTTTTGACCAACTCTTCAGTGGAAGGGCTATTAGCATTTGGATCATCTCTTTTTTAAATATTCCTCATGCCCATGTTCATTATCTTCTGCTTCTGATTGAGATATCGCTTGTAAAGCAAGCTCATAGAGTGGTGGATGTAGCCTAGCTGCTTTACTTATTCCTTTACTTGGACGATTTAATATTTTTTTTGGGAGCCATATTATCTAAAAATATTTGTAAAATAAAAAAGATTATAATTGATTAATGCATCATTAAAAAAATAATAATAGTAAATCTAACAAGTACAATACAGTAAAATAACAGTTTCAACAGGTTACTCATTTGTTGCAACAAGTAATTCATCTGTTGCAGCATATAACTAACTTGTTGCAATGGATGAGTAATTTGTTAGAAACAATAAAAATAGTTTTAATACTATTGTGAATTCTTCCAATAGATCACTCTTCTATTGAAACAAATGAGATCTGTGCAACAGATTATTCATCTGTTACAAGATATGAGTGATCAGTTAGAACTATTATCAACTGTCAATATTGTTTAAATTTTCTTGCAATAGAAGGGTCATCTATCGTAACAAATGAATGATCTGTTGGAAGAAATCAAAGTCTTGGACATGTCATCCTATTGGAATAGTTAATAGAATTTCATCCAACAGATGGTTCATCTATTGTATTAAATGGTTCATCTGTTGCATTAGATGATAATATATTGCACAAAAAACAATCCAGTAGAAAGATTTAGAACAACAACAATATCACCATTTAATACCAAATACACCATTTTTACTTAGAACAACAACAAATCAACCCAACAACACCAACACAACACAAACATCAATAATGACCAAAAACACCAACATTGTTGTTTTGTTTGTACAAAAATAAACAACAAAAAACAAACTTCAGAAAACACAACAAATCGAATCAACAGTTTGACAACAAGAACTATAATAACAACAAAAAATCATATTTCACTCTGGAAAGAGAGGAGAAGAAATATCAGAAATTGAGATTTCTTCAGTCCTCATTTCAAATTTAAGCAACAAATACTGAAATTATTAACCAATACTAGAAGAGAAGTTGACTCACATTCCTTTTTTCCTTCATAACTAAAAAACCCTACTTTTTTTACCTGTGAAAAAAGAAAAGGGATGATGAAAAACTCGAAGTTTTTGTTGCCGAAAAGCAATGTTGTGACGTCGATTGACCATTTAAAGTCGAAAAGGAACTTGAAACCCAACTATTTTTCCCCTCAGGGGTTGAAGGAAGAACTTTCCAGAACTGTTAGTTAAGAGAAGTTTGAGAGAAATAGTTGAGAGAGAAGGAAGAGAGGAGAGAGATGGTTGATTTGAAGAGAAGAGAGGTGTGAGTTAATTTGTATTTTTAAGAAAGATTAGAACATTTTGAAAATATTAATGAAGTCCATAATTAACTTAATCAAGTTTCCTAATTATGTTTGACCCTTTAAGTTGGTCAACGTCACCAATACCACATTTAAGACTTAAAAGACACCTTTCCTTTAATTTTCTCGAGAAGCTCTTTATGTCCTTTTCTCTAAAAAAATTATTCCCTCCGTTTCATTTTGCGTTTCATAGTTTGACCAGATATGAATATTAAGAAATAAGAAAGGCTTGATGTTGTTTACAAAATTGTTTTTATCAAAACATATGTTGCTACTATATTTAATTAAGTAGGACCTTATATGTGGGACCAATAAGGACAAAAGTGAAATTATATCTTTAAATAATTATCAAAAAAGGAAAGGTGGCATTCTTTTTGGGACGAATAAAAAATCTGATAACATATAAAATGAGACAGAGAAAATACTAATTTAGTCTTTATTATAACCATCCAAAAATATCTGTTTAGCATATACTATGAAGTTCTAATGTCTATTTTATTTTTATACTAGAGAGCTATGCCCGTGCTTTACATGGGCCCAACACGTAATTTTGTTATGAATCTAATATAATGATCAAGTTGCATATAAACATCATTATAAACTAATTGCTGCATTATATAAAATAGATACATTTCAATATATAACAATATCAGTATTGTATGCCTATTTATATTGGTGCATATACTATTTATAAATTCTATGATAGCAAATGCATTTTGCATATTGTGATCAATCACCTGAGCAGTCACTATCAAACACCTGTTAAATTAAATTTAATGATCAAATATTAGTATTCTAATAATGTGATTTAATGATATTGTACTAAATTGTAATAACAAAACAACAACAATATAATTAATATATATAATTTCATAAATAATATCATGGGTACAAACTAAAACCAACCCCAGTACTTCACCAACATGTTCGTACTAAGATGTTTCAAATTGGACACTCTCCAAGTTTCTAACTCCCAAGATTTATAAATAGGGAAAATTATTTTCACCAACCAATATAGGAATGCATCACTGGATTCATCGGCAACTAGAGCTATAAATAATCACACAATAACGAACCAGATGTAGGTACCAAACCCATGTCTTCAAATTCTAAAAGCCACTAAAATGAAATCAACAATTAAAGAACTCCAACTCTATTAAATTTATTATATCACTTTTCAGTAATTTATATGTAGAAACTTCAACATTTGTTGTATATATCTAAGGGTAAACATGGGCCACATTCCTTTTAAAGGAAAAAGGTCAAAATTGTAGAGATCCATCTATTGTGACTTTTCTTGTAGAACACTCAAAGGATGAAAATGAAAATGATCTCACCCTGGACTATGTAAGTTTGTGGATCCTTGGTTGATGGAAGTGGTCTTTCCTAGATCTGGAGAGACAGAAGATGTCACTTTTAAGCTTGGAGACTATTATGATCACCCTACTATTTTAAGATATTTGGAAAGGTTGGAAGGTGCAGCTATTACAAGGATTGGAGTTGAAGATATAGTTGTGCTGAATAGTATTAAAGCTAGTGTAATTCAGGCATTACAAAAAGTTTTTTCTACTAGTGATGAGAAAGGATAATGAATGGTGAGTTTACCACTCATTTGCACTCATTATTCGTGCATATTACCTTGTTTTGACTGAATAATGAGACAAAATTTATGGTTAGATACACTGATATCCACTCTTTGCAGGCATAAAGTTGAGGAGACCAAAAGATGTGGATTGGAGCTGAAAATAATAAAAAAAGAACAAAAAAGAGAGCAGCTGAAGACCTGGACTACATTAGCCTCGGTTACCACGATCGTGGTCCTCTATCCGTAGTTGCAGTCAGTCAAGATGGTCAGAGCAATGCGGTTGCATACATAATTGCCGTTGTGTGGTCTCGGTCACGGAGAGCCATGTGCGATCGTGGTTCAGCGGGAATATGCCTAAGGAAAGATCTGTAAAAGAACTTAGATGCATACCAAGCCCTACTTAAGTAAAAACCCTTTCTTTTTTAGGCATTGCTTACCTCATAAGATATTTTTGAATTCTATACTTGAAACCCTAATTAGGCAAGTGTGTAATTAACTTTGGAGGCTAAATTTCTTAGGAATTTTGTGAAGAACAAAATAATCCTTATGGTATATCTCTCTTTACTTTCTTCATGAGTAGCTAAGTAATTTAGTCTTGGGATTATATTGAACTAGAGTGTAATTGTGTATGGGTATTGTTGTGTTTGCATGGATTTTAGTTGTTGAGTATGGATTCCATCATTGCTTGAGCTTATGGGTTAGAGTTTGATGGATGAAAACCCCGAATATCCAAATGGGTTTGATGGGTGAAAGCCCCAAACTCTAAAAAACCTTTATCATCCTCGAAAAAGGGATGAAGGTGAACATTAAGTAACCATAACATCCCCGAAAGAGGGTTATAGGGGGACAAAACAATAGTGGACAATTGAGCCTATGGTTTACAACCTTTTGCAATCTTAGAAATAAGTGTTTTGGGAATGTAAATCATGTCAAGAGCATCATCCTAGAAATAGGGATTCTTGATTGAGATTTTGGGTGATTATGAAAATGTGTACACTTGTTAGGTGCTAAAAAGGGCCAACGGGTGAAATCATTAAGGTTTTGTTGAAAGATTGACCCCAATGAAATTTGACCTAGCCTATCCTTTAGTTAACAACTAAATTTCATGAGGAACCAACATCAATCCACATGCATTACCTCTAGGTAGACATAATCCTAAGTTTCCTCCAAATCTTGAATTCAAATTAAAAGTTTTATTCACCAAGTGCTTGTTAAAGTTTGTTGTGAAGAATTCCCAAACAAATCCCTCTCATTTTATTTTACATGTCGTTTTGTTAGAATTCTGGGTAATCTCGTAGTAATTTAAGCACCCATAGTGTTTGAATTCTATAATTCGCTCCTTGAGATTCGACCCCAATTCAAATTGGGTTAATTGACAACGACCTCCTCACACCTCAAAAATGGGTGTGAGTTGAGCATTATTAAAATGGTGCCATTGCCGGGGAATGGAAGATAGATTTTACTTGTGTGGTGCCATTCTTACTTGGGAATACCCGGAGTGGTGTCATTTACTTCATTTGTTATTTTTGAATCTTTTGTAGGTGACGAAAGTGTAAACGGAGCAATAAGCGATAACACAAGCAATATGGGCTCCTTAGATGCCTCTCTTGATGATGAAGGCCAATTAAATAAAGCGGGATAAACAAGTGTAATTCGCATCCTACCAACCAAAGAGAATGGAGTATTTTATGTGACTAGCATTATGCTTCACATGTTGTAAATGAAAGGGTTGTACGGGGGTCAAGCATATAAGGAGCCGAATGTCAATTTGAAGAACTTTTTTGAAGTTTGGGCACCATTTAACATAGCACATATTACACAAGAATCCATCCAGCTTTGACTTTTCCTGTTCTCACTAATGGGTGAGGTGGTTTTATGGCTTCGCTCACTTCTACCCGACTTAATTACATAATAAGGTCCTGGAAAAGATGCTCCTCGAGATTTTTTATTGGGATCTTAATCCATTAAACAAAATGGTGATGGATAATGCGACGGGTGGTTCTATAGTGAGATTACATCATTTTGCGGCCTTTCGATTGATAAGAGAAGTATCAAAACAAAATCAGGGTTAGCATACTCGAGACACCGAAGCTTCCAAAACCCATTCTACCATATTCATGGTGACCAATGAACAAAGAAAATGAGAAGAAGAAAAGATGAGAGCATGGATAAAATGATGACCCAACTTGAACTCTTGACAAAGCATGATATGGGTGCACCCGCGAAAGCGGTAAATGCCATAGCATCAAATTCTTGTGAAGAGAATGAAGAGGCAAGGAAGTTGGTTGAAGAAATCTAGTACTTGGTAAACTACTCAGGGGGTTCCCGCCCCACCTATCAAAGGTAAGGTGGAAACCAAGGTTGGATGGATCATGAGCGATGTCGAGATTGGAGAAATCATGAATGTGTCTATGACTATTATGTCCCTCCTTATAACCGGGCTAAATCCAAGGACTGCAGTACCATTAAACTTGAAAATTTCAAGACCGAGGATATGTTAGCAAGGATCTTAAATAAAGTAGAAGGAATAGGCAAGATGGTCCATGAATTAAAGGGTGATTTATTCTAAATCTCTCAAATGGTGGTGTCTTATTCTGCCTCTATCAAGAAATTGGAGACCCAAGTGGGGAAAATATCCATGCAAATAAATGCTAGACCTAGAGGTGGACTTCCAAGTGACACAATTTCTAACCCAAAGAACGACGCCTAAGTCCTATCAATTGTCACAAGGAGTGGAATAGCACTTGAGTAACCTTTTATAGAGACGTGAGTAAGAATATGCCCAAGGACAAAGCAAAAGAGATGATGCCTCAAAGAAGAGAGGAAAATAATGAGAAAGAGGTCAATAAAAGTGATGAAGAGGTGGTTGAAGTTGAAAGGACACAAGTTAAAGCAACACCAACCATCCAAAATCCTACCCCATTTCCTTAATATTTGCATAAAAAATAGGAAAATAAAAAATTGAGAAAGTTCATGGCCAAACTTAGCAACCTATCTATAAACATCTCGTTGCTTGAAGCTATCCAAGAGATCCCAAGATACGCTAAGTTGATAAAAAAGTTGATGTCCAAGAAGAAACTTATTGAAGGTGATACTATCAAGGTCACTCATGGATGTAACACTATTATGAATAGCAAGGCTGCAGAAAAGAAAGATGACCCCGAAGTATTCACTATACCTTGTATAATTGGGATGAATGAATTTGTAAAAGCTCTATATGACCTTGGTGCGAGCATCAACTTAATTACTTTGGTTATATACAAGAAACTTCGTCTGGATACCTCGACGCCAACCTCTATGCTACTCTTGATGGAGGACCGATCTATAAAAAGGTTGGTGGGTATATTGTTTAACGTCCTTGTGAAAGTGGACAAGTTCATACTCCTGGTAGATTTTATGGTATTAGATCATGAAATGGATCAAGAGGTGCCTATATTTATTCATCATCCTTTATTAGCCACCGAGAGAGCCATTGTCGATCTAGAGCTGGGGGAGATGAAATTTAGAGTGCAAGAAGATAAGGTCTCTTTCAAAATTTGTAAGACAAAGAAGCAAACTGCGGAGTTGAAAGTAGTATTCATGGTGGATGTTGAACATAATAAGATGAATAAAGAGGAGTTTTAGGACCCACTTTGAGAATGAAGAAAGAAAGATATCGTGCCACAATGATAACTAAGGCGCTAGTTGGGAGGCAACCCACAAATTCCATGAGAGTGGCTCGAACCTTTTTTATTATGGTTTTGTAGGGTAGATGTTATCTTTTGTATATAAATAACCCATGCATTTGTGGCACTATGGAGTGCACTGGATAAACTGAACAGGGGAGAAATGTGTCAAAATTGAGTAAAATGCTAAACATGGGAAAATAGAGGAGCAGAATTGCTCTCGGTTAACTCGATTGTGGTCCCCAAATATGGTGGTGACATGGGTGTCCAGGATCATAGTCCTTTGACCGCAGTCGCGGCCACTTCTGCCATTTACCCCTAGTTTCCCTCATTTCCCTTACACCCCTTTTAAGATTGTACTCTCTAATTTGGGCTACTTTTTAGCTAATTTTGTGAGCTCTTAAACAACATCCTTTTGCATTAAAACTCTGGTAGGTGACATGAATCCACACATTTACTTATGAAAACAGGCCATAGAATGCATGATTAGGAAAGGGCTTATAATTTTGATTGTTATGCTTTCCATGTTTTCATATTTGGTATTAACGTGATATTGAATATTTGATTAATGTGTGTGCACAAACGGGGAAATCATGACTACCCAATGATGTGTGAAAAATGTAGACAAATAAGCTATGCACATCAAGTGTTTGATAAAATGCTCAAATGAACTTTCAATATTAATTTTTGCTTTCTAAAGAGCACATTCACACAACTGTTAGCATTATTCCAATGATCCTCATATGCATCCATATTATGGAACATACTAGCAGCTTAAATTTGGAAGAAATCTGAACACACAGAGCTGATAAGGAACCAGCCTCAGGTAGTGCATCCTCGATTGCGGTAAAACGAACACAGTTTTGACTCACGATCGTGGTAACTAAGGATAGTTTCCTTCTATGCCAAAAATCCTGCATTCCCAAAGATATAATATATGCTTAGTTCTTTCAGGAAAACCTCATGGATAAGTGTGATCACATCCGATTCATGGCACCCGAGTTCCTTACTCTTTACTATAGGGATCTTCCAAGGATAAAGTTGCTCCTGGAGAGAGAAATTTTCTTGGATAATGTGCTGGAGAAACTATCGACACTTTATGACAAACTTGAAGCCATAGGGTAGCGGTGCTTCACCCCGGATCCATGCATTGCAAATGAGTAATGGGTCTGTGAATTTTATGCAAACATCGATGAAGTCTCTTTTTTGAACCCACTCAATAAAACTGTCAAGATTCAGGGAAAACCAGTGAAAGTTAGGGCTAAACAAATCAATGATGTTTATGGGCTCAAGCAGGCAGCCATGACTGAATTCAAAGCGAAGGGGTGTAAATTTGGAAATTGGTTGGCATAATGGCTATGCCCCAGAAAGAAAGTCTCATGGAACAAAACTAAAGGCAATATTTCCATAAATGACTTTGCCTCTGAGGCTCGGATATGGTTGCACATCATTTGTAGCCTAGTTTCTCCTTGCACCCATATGACAGCAGTCCCAAAATTACGTTCTGGATGGTTGGGTGTATTCTGGATGGCATCTCTCTAGATGTTGGTTAACTCGTGGTTAATGAAATAGTTTATTTCAAGAACCAAGGTGGTACATATCTCTTCTTCCCCTCTTTAATTACCAATATTTGCAATAAAGTAGGGGTGGATGAGTATGCTAGTGATACATAGGTATGTCCTAATTCCCCTATTTACCTCTTGAGGATTAGAGGTGAGGGTGCACTCAGCAAAATTAAGAAAATAAAGATCGACTTGGAAATGCCGACATGCAATGATCTTGAGCCTCATCATCCAACCACCACCGGACCTCTTGAGAAGATTGGAGTAAATATTACAACCATCAAAGAGCTTATGTCTAGTTTGCTCCAAGGCTGGGAGAGCCTTCCACTACTCATTATTCTTATGTGTCATGTACTGATTATGAGAAGTACAAGAAGGACCAAAACAAGAAAGAAGCTACCATTGATAAGCTTGAAAAGGCATAATCTTCTTTGATGAAGTCATATCAAGACCTCCAAATCATGCATGAAAAAGGGGTTACAAGGGAGAAGAAGAGGGACGAATTCTTTATCAGGATATGGAAGGGCGTAAAGAGCCTATGAAGGTCCTAAGGCCCCGAGATAGAATTCCTTCTTCGTAGGTGGACAGTGATGATGAGGCCCCAACCAAGTGGTCTCTTGAGGAAGAGAGTGGTAATGTAGAGTCCAATGCGATAGAATCCCTTGATGTGGTTTCAGGGATCACCCTTATCTGTTTTACCCTTGATTATTTATATAGTGGGGACACTGCTATATTTTTAGTTAGGGGGTGTCCCCTTATTCTTATTCATTTAATTTGGGTCTGTATTATTGATATTTTTGCATATTTTTCTACCCTTATGGATAATTCTCATCTTTATTTTTATTTGGGTTATAATAATCGAGCACCCTGATGGTGCCCACATTTGCATGGATTAGCTATTTTGTTCTTAGTTTGCTATTTTAGTCTAAATTTCATTAGTCGGTCTTTGCCTTTGTGATTGATTTTCTAACCATAGATGCAGGGAAAGTCTGAGTACCCATGGAATCAAGGCCATAGAATGCAAGGGAAGTCTGAGTACCTGCAGCATTAATGATTTGGGGTTGCATTATGATCCATTGGTGAAGTCTAAGTAACCATATGGTGGGTTGCCCATACTATGAACTTCAATGTGAGATTATAGCTTGGATGGTTTCCATGATTTGTAAATTATTTGTGGTACGGATACAAAAGTAAACAACCCCCTCCACTAGAAAATTTTGAAAAATTTGAAGACATGGATGTGAGCAACTTTATGACAAAATTTTTCACTCTTTCTATGGCTCCAAAAGTTGACTTTGGAAATATAAATGAATACTCCATATTTGTCTTGAGCGGGTAGAACAATTGAATTGCCTTGGCAACATTCACATGCCTTGTTTGTAAGGTTAATTGTTTTCATCTCATGTGTAGTTATACTATCTAGAACTTGCCCCTTTAGTCTTTCAAACCTAATTTTTGACTGTGCTTGGTTGGTAAAATGATCATAGCCCATCTTGTGATTTTAAAAGTTCACTTTAGCCTAAAGAGCCTACCAATACATAAGAGTTACCCCTAGTCACTCTCTTCGATCCTTTGGACTTTTTTTTGGCAAATGCATTACATGACATGACCCTTCTATTCATCTTCTCTTGAACCCCACCCTCCTTGAATTTAAGACTACAAATTGAGGCTAAAATCCTAAGTTGGGGGTGGTGGAAAGAGAAAGAAGTATAGTTGAGCCACGTAGTCATAAAAAGGTTCCTACAATCTTAAGAAAGTGAAGCTTTTTGGATTTGAATAAAGAAAAGATCCCATAAAGAAAAGAAAGGTGTAACACCCTGAGTCTGTACCCTGGACGCTATATGGTGCTCATAATCTGGAAGGACCATAAGCTAACCCATGACTGGTACCTACTGAAATAACTGAGTAATAAATATTGTAATTATGCAGAAATAGGTACAAACATATGACATAAGGTTCAAATCTATAAATAAATATGAATGCGGTATCAAAATACCAAAAATGAATATAAGTACTGAAAAATTGAACAACTGTCTGAAAATACTCTAGTCTGGAAAAACCTCTAACTATCTGAACAGTGAAGTTGGTGGGACAAGCCTCCAACTAACTCCATCTACTGAAATAAAACTAAAGTACTATAAATAATAGAATGTCCTCAAACTATGAGGACTCACCACTACTCTGAAAGTTGAGAATCTAGACTGCTAAGGGTGCTCTAGAGCCCGTGCATCTAAACCTATGATATAAGACATCATAGAGCAAAGAAAAACATGCGTCAGTACTTTAAATGTACTGGTATGCTCAGTGAGGTAGGCTGAAATACATGGGTTCATATGTATGAATAATAATAACTGAATAACATGAGTATGACTGAGTAAGAGCACATGCATGAACACATAGACTATGACTGAGATCGTGCTAATACTGATTACTAAATCAAAATATTGATAACCGATATCTGGGTTTAGGAATATTGTATTACGGATTATTTAAATGACTATATCTAACATTTCTGAGTACCGTGGAACCATACTGAGTTCTATAATGAGCTGAGTTACTATGTCTGATAGTCCTGAATCTATAGAACTAATTGAGTTTTATTCTGAGACTGAAACTAAAACTGAGGCTGCAGGAGGTAATCATCTAACTGACATTCCCCTTCTCTAACTAATTTAGGGTCCAACCTGTAACCCTAGTTGGAAGGGTATCAATACCATGCCACAGGTAAGGACAAGCTGTGAGTTAACCCTCTCTGATAGGAAGCTATTCCATCAACCCTCACTAGCAGGATAACTTAGATGAGAAGTATCAACCCTCATAATGTTTGGCAGAAAGATACCTCAACCTACGCTGGATATATAGTTCTATAACACAGGGATTGCTGCTAAGGGTTAAACCTTCTGCTGACAGGAATGCCTCCACCCCTAGGTTAACTCGGTGCTGAATCCTATTCCCAATCGAGTACTGATTTCTTGTCTATACTAGGTTGGACTGAACGGTTACTGAGATTATTGCTTAGCTAAACTAAACTGAGTTCACTGAGTTTCGTTGAATGATGGAATACTATTGAATTCTGTTAGCTGACAGAGTTTATCAAAGTCTGAACTGGATACTGAATTAGACTGGACTAGTATGGATTCTACTAAGTTTTTCTGAGTTTTGTAACTGACTGAGAGTACTACTGATCATATCGTGACTGATACTGTTCTATGACTGACCATGGCTCTAGGCAATCAGCTAAATTATCAGGTACAAGTACCCCCAGGACTTAATAGCATACTTTAAGAGACACGACATAACATGAAACATGTAAACTATGAACTTGATCACCATTCATACATTGGGGAATTTTGACAAACACTTGCATGATATAACTTACACATAAGCTAACTTGACATGATTTCATTCTCTTAATAGTTCACATGGACAATTTATCAAGCACTTGGTGAGCATAGAATATGCATATAGTATTGAACGACAAGTGAGCATTATACTTCAACTCTAATTTCCCAAGTCAAGGGTATTCACATAAATCTAAACATATAATGATCAATTTTACATGAGATATATATATAAAATCATGAATTAGGAACTTAATCAAAATAGCAATCATGGATACACTTTAACTCCAATAATGGAAATCATAAAATCAATTACTTAAAGTTCAAAAGAGATTCTTGGACTCCAAGGGTGGAAGGAACCCTTGGATGAACACTTCACATACCTATTTTGAAGAATTCTTGGAAGTTTATGGTTGAATCTTGCATTTTTTATTTGAAATTTAAGCACCTAGGGTTCTGTTCTTGAGCTAATTGGAGAATGAATGAGTATATTTGCTTTATAGGGAGTTTAATTTTGTATTTTGGTGGCTGAGGGTTGAGGGAAAAAGACCTAAATACCCTCAAGAATGCGGTATTTTGATGACTAAAAACTAGGTTACAACGTGCAGGTCGATGCGGTGCGTCGATTCCATCGATACGATAGCCAATGCATCGCGCCATGTTCATATCGATTCACTAGAATTGGACGCTGGTAGCTAGAGAAAATATTAATCAATGCGATAGTCGACGCGGTGCGCTAAGATTACATTGATCCACTATTTTGGGATTCCAATGGAGCTTCAAACGAAGTTCAAAAAATCTAAAACTTGTCCAAAAATACTTACGGACATTCCTAATCATGAATCAACCTGAACATCAACATTTAATGGATGTAAAGGTCACGAAATGAGATTGCCAACCTTCGTAGGCTAAAATAACACTAAGTCTGAGTACTGAGCTAAAATATTCTAAGTCTGGGACCCCTTGACAAGCCTAAAGGACTGAATTAAGCTTAGGATTTTGTGGGGTCTTACAAAAGGCTTTATATATGTGCATAAAGTATAGAATAAGAGAAAAAGAGGAAAGTAGAAAAACCGAGAAAAGTCAAGGTAGGCAAAATAGTAAAGTGAAAGAAGTAGCCCAAAAAGTGAAGCATACAAAAAGGCGAGATGTGAATGTTCAAGGAAGAGTGTAGCCATGTTATTCCCACATAATATCCTACCTCAACTCTAAACCTACATTACAAGATCAAAAAGTCCTTTGTGATTCCTAACCAAGTGTGGTCATTGTAGTGGTGATTCAAAATAGGGGCAAGCCTATGGCATGATACTTATTAACATGGAGAATTTCTTGTGAGAGTTGAGTGTTTTCACTTAAAATTCCTTGTTGCATGATTGGTAACTAGGTGTATAAATTTTTTTCTTTCTTGTGAGGAGGCATGTGAACTAGTTAAGGTAGGTGATTTTGTCATCTTCCTCATAATTAGATGAGTGGAAGTATAAAATGATTGTAGTCAATATGTGAGTCATTTTTAGAGTGTTAGTAATTGTTACATAGTTTCTCCCCAAAGTATATTGCATCCTTCACTATTCTATTTTATGATGAGGGGAGTCGTTGAAAGCCTATTTGCCTATGTGTGAAAAGCTTTTGGTGGTCACAATCAAGTTTGAGTCTTTATGATCATTGAGTGATAGAAAGAGTGCATACATATGAAATTGTCTCATAGTAAGAGGTAGCATTGCTTGAGGACAAGCAAGGTCTTAAGTTGGGGGTGTTGATGAGTGGTGAGTTTGCCACTCATTCGAACTCATTATTCATGCACAATACCTTGTTTTTAATGAATAAATGAGACAAAATTTATGGTTAGATGAACTGATATCCACTCTTTGCAAGCATAAAGTTGAGGAGACCAAAAGATGTGGATTGGAGATGAAAATGATAAAAAGGGAATAACAAAGAGAGAAACTGAAGACCTGGACTACATTAGCCTCGATTACCGCGATCGTGGTCATCTATCCACAGTCGTGGTCAGTCAAGATGGTCAGAGCAATGCGGTCACAACACACAACCGCAGTTGCGTACTATTGCAGAGAGTCGTGTGTGATTGTGGTTCGGCTGGAATATGCCCAGGGGCAGATCTATAAAAGAACTTAGACGCATCCTTAGCCCACTTAAGAAAAAACCCTTTCTCTTTTGGCATTGATCACATCATAAGATATTTTTAAATTCTAGACTTGAAACCTTAATTGGCAAAGTGGTAATTAGCTTTGGAGGATAAAGTTCTTAGGATTTTTGTGAAGAATTAATGCTTTGGATAATCCTTATGGTGTATCTCTCTATACTTTTTTCATGAGTAGCTAAGTAATTTAGTCTTAGAATTATGTTGAACTAGAGTGTAATTGTGTGTGGTTATTGTTGTGTTTGCATGAATTTTAGTTGTTGAGTATGGATTCCACCATTGCTTGAGCTTATGGGTTGGAATTTGATGGGTGAAAACCCCAATTCTCCAAATGGGTTTAATGGGTGAAAGCCCAAAACTCTATAAACCCTGTATCATCCTCGAAAGAGGGATAGAAGTAAACATTAGGAAGCCCATAACATTCTCGAAAGAGGTTTATAGGGGGACAAGGCATGGTGGACAATTGAGCCTATGGTTTACTGCCTTTTGCAATCTTAGAAATAAGTGTTTTGGGAGTGTAAATCATGTCAAGAGCATCATCCTAGAAATAGGGATGCTTGATTGAGGTGTTGGGTGATTATGAAAATATGTACACTTGTTAGGTGCTTGAAAGGACCAACGGGTGAAATCGTTGTGTTTTTGTTGAAAGATTGACCCTAATGAACTTTGACCTAGCCTATCCTTTAGCTAACAACTAAATTTTGTGAGGAACCAACATCAATCCACATATATTACCTCTAAGTAGACATAATCCCAAGATTTCCTCCAAATCTTGAATTCTAATTAAAAATTTTATTCAACAAGTGTTTGTTAAAGTTTGTTGTGAAGAATTCCCAAACAAATCCCCCCATTTTATTTTACATGTCATTTTTGTTCTCATTCTGAGTAATCTCGTAGTAATTTGAGCACCCATAGTATTTGAAGTCTATAATTTTCTCCTTGAGATTCGACCCCAATTCAAATTGGGTTACTTCACAACGACCGCCCACCCCTAAAAAATGGGAGTGAGTTGAGCGTTATCAAAGGTCGTGTAAGACGATATGGTGACAATGAGATGAATGAATTTGATATTGCTAAGCGATTTGAGGATCTTGGAGAGATTCTTGACCAAATTAGTTTTATCACGGCGTTTCAGGATCCTTCTATAATGATTTCTGACTATCAAGAGAAAAATCTAATAACGAACAAAATAAAAGATGCAAGTGTGAAGATTACTTTGACATTCACAACTTTTGGACTACTGTCTTTGTCTTACCACAAAGCATACTGAAGCAAATTGAGAGAAGTTTCAGGGAATATTTGTGGGGATGCACTAATAGGAATAAAAAGACTTCACTGGTAGCTTGGGAAAAGATTTGTCTTCCTAGTTATAAAGAGGGTCTTATTGTTAAAGATTGTAAGAGCTATAGCGGTTGTTTCTGAAAGTCCCTCGGTTCAAGTGAAGAATATCAAAGTAGTAATAAAAATAAAGAAAAGTAAAAGGAAGAAATAGTAGTGAAGGAAAACATGAGAACTAATAAGAAAGTAAGAAGGAACATATTGAGTAATAAAGGGAAATGTTTGTGCATCTGATGTAGAACAGGAGAATGGAAACACTTTTAACTTATGATGTGCATCTGATGTGTAACAGGAGAATGAAAACATGTTTTAAATTTGGTTTAAAATGTGCCATGATACTATTTTACAAATAAATCTAACTTACCCTTGTATTAAAAGCTGGTGATCTATGCTTGAGGCCATTTAAGTTTAGAGGTCTCTGCCCTTTTAAGTCAGAAAATTGTGTTGTACATTTGGATATTATTGGTGTTGTATATAGTTGGAAAGCTGCAGAGTCCTACTTTAATAACCTTACTGATTAATGGAAGAATGATAAGACTTTGGGTGCATTATTCAACTGTTATATTGAACAACAAGGTGCGACTTTTTAATCATAATAAATAATATATGACAACGAATAAAAGCGAAAGACTACATGAATAGGATAACACTACCACAGACTCGGAGTTCTAAACAACCACTAAACTTAAGATATCAAGATTAGGTTAAGATATTACTACAACACTCAACCACCAACTATGTGTGAACTTACCAGAATACAAGGTTTTCCAGCAGCTAAAATCTCAGAGCAGATTATTACTCCAGCTCTAGATATAATAAGGTTAGTAGTTGCATATGCTAAATCCATCGAGTGCAAGAACCTTTACCAAGTTAGGATTAAATCAGATTAAAACAGAGAAAAGACGACACCCCTTTCCTTATCTTGGAAGCCTAAAATGCTAAATTTAATATACAGTAAATACACAATTGTTTGAAACAAAATAACACTTACGGGTTTATGTATAACTGGGGATGACATTTCATGAGGCTCTCCATATCATCATATGCTAAGACCCCAGTTTGCCATATCAAAAATAAGTCTTTTCGTTCATTTAACAACTCAAAATACAAATGCAAGATTGGAAAATTAATTGCATTAGCACCCAATAAGACCCCAAGAATAAACACCACCTTACCATGCCCCTTTTCCTATAATAGCATTTGAAAAGAAATGCCTTCTTCCCATGATACTAGACACATACTGCCTCAACGATAATTTCAGTGGATTCCACACACCATGCACTTGTTCTTTTGCCAAAAATGATCAACAGAAGAGTTAAATGTAACAAACACTTTATGAGCAAATAAATAAAGCACCCAATTAGCTATCATAGATACTAAATTCTATTCTTGAATTACAAGCTTAATGCCTCTGAGACTTGCAGCTAAGCAAATTGGAAATGAAACAAACCCACTAGTTCCAAATCCTTTTAGAACTTCCTAAGATTCATAAATAAGATGACACCTTACGTAAAAAATAAGAAAAAAACACATTTAAAATGTTCAACTAGATTAGTGCCTCAAGCTTTAAACGGTCTAACCTAGATTGAGAGAGAATGATATCAAATTCACAGATTCTCACAGATTCTCATCATAATTATACGGACTAATAATATATTTACAGCTTCAGATCCTTAAAAAGATTCTTGTAGATTCTTAACAACTTTAATAATTACGAAGAACATGCCATATATAAGATGGAACCACTACACAACATTGGTTTAGCTTTTTACATTATCAAGCTAAGAAGAAGTCTTACTTGCACCTGGTGTAACTAAATGCATGTCACATGTTATCATTTTACATTCATTTTTTCCATGGTTAAGTTAAGAAATATCTACAGATTCATGATCA
Organism: Capsicum annuum; assembly: GCF_002878395.1. Taxonomy (NCBI): domain Eukaryota; kingdom Viridiplantae; phylum Streptophyta; class Magnoliopsida; order Solanales; family Solanaceae; genus Capsicum; species Capsicum annuum. The sequence continues at coordinate 132,092,155 of NC_061118.1, forward strand.
AGGAAAAAAGGTATAAAGAAAATGATATGAATGTTAAACCATAACCCATAAAAAGGATGTTAAATCATAACCCAAAAATTAACTTTTATTACATTATTCAACATCAGATATAGAATAACTTTCTAAATTATTTAATTTTGTCTCTGCGAGTTCAACAAAATCGTGCACGCACCGAATATAGATAAGTTATTTACAAACAAGAATCACTCTCCACACTCTTGTTAATTATAAGACACAATTCTTGAGAACTAAATGGTTAAAAAATAGCATAAGGAAATAGAGAGGCCGCGAAAGAAAAAAACTATTGATCCAGTGGTAGTACTTCAAATTTCTTTGTTCCATTTATTGAATTGTCAAGACATGCAATACTGCTCGAGTGCAAGAACATAATTGTTTTAGTATAAAGCTCGTACTAAGGAACTAATGTATTAATTATAGGTGAGCAAAAAACCAAAAGGAAAATCCTTTTCCAAACTTACTGGGATTCTAAGAGTCTAATTGCTACTTGTATAGAGTGAGAGTCTAAGAATAAGTGTTAATTCTGCTTCATCTACAAATTACTTTTTACACCAAAAAATTAAACAGTCCCTCACCAAGTCACGATGATCCCTTTCAATGCAAAAAACTTGGAGCCACCTTGATCGCAGGTGATATTTTGTGGATCCACTCTGTAATTACATCAAAATACATGAACATTTAGCATAACATCTTGAAGAAAATACCGTACAACACGTGAAATCTGAGCTCTTTTCAATATAGCATCGCAGAGAAATTTTGTCTAATTAGAATAAAGTTTAAGTTAATCCTTCACAACCTTAACAAGCAAACCTGTGGGTGCCTCGACAGTTTTGAGGTGGCCGGATCTTAGCAAATCTCTGAGATGAAATCTCATTTCAAGTGGAGAGAGTCTAACATGTTTCTTTTCCAAAGCAAACATTTCCATCTCTTTGTACTTTCTACGATTGAGAAAAGACATAATCTCCTTTCTTCCCTGATATAAATTGCTAAAATGCTAGTAAGAGAGCGTACATAATTGTCTTCTTGGATGAAATTTGAAAACGGAAGGGTGTGTCAAACATGTGAGAGGCCCTTGAGAACTAATATAATAGTTGGAATCGCAAACTAGTACATGTTCGGATCAATAAGTTGTTGAGTCTTATAGGGAACAAAAAAGGAAAAACAAGGAAAAAACAACATGAGAATGGAATTGTATCAACAAACAGAACTTCAAAGACAAAATTGAAAAAATTGTAACGATTTGTCTTGACAAAATTGATTCAAGATACACTATTCCTTTATGAACAATACCATATATTTTCGCACAGACTCATTTACGGAAAGTCTTAGGAGATATCCTTCTTTACCAACTAAATATTGACACAGGTGAGCAACCTTGGATGGATACTGTACAAAAAAATCCCCAATAAACATTCTGATACTCTTATAAATTAATCTGAGCATACCATCGTAAGCAATTCTATAATTTTTCATTGATATACAAACTATTTTCAAAACATTAACACAAAAAACCTATCCATTAAAATGCACACCATTATTTTGATGGCTTGGTAAGTACGGTCCTAAATTAAGATTATGGCTTAGAGAAGTATGGATCCAAACCATTTTACACGGTAATTTCCCTATAACAAGCTTTCCAAGGAAAAAAATAAGGAAACTCGGGTGCCTGCACTTTCAAGTATGTGGCAAATTCATTGATTAATCTAAGTGTAAATACATCACAAGACAAGGTTAAACACTAAAGATTGTATCGAGGACAGGGAGAAACATCGACCTTTGTACTCCAAACTTATGATTCGGTTAAGTGATCATTAATTGTAATTCATAACCACTTATAATAAGATATTATATGAAGTTATTTGACAATTAATACTAATCAACTCGGGCAGTACATAGAATAAAGGATGACAAATATTCAAAAGCTATTAAAACTAAAAATTCAATACATAAATAAGCACAAAAACGACTACTTTGAGGGATCTATAATGATTGATGAAGAGCTTGGGAATACATACCAATACGTATATTTGGGGTAGCAGCAACTGTGTCATCTATAATGACCATCACACATAGATAGTCCAATGCTACAACATCAAAGATAGTCTGCCGTATGCAATTTAGAGTTTGAACATCTTAAAGAGAAACATCAAACATATGGAAAATACAAACACATCAGTTAATCCTAGGGGTGTGCAAAAACTGAACCGATAAACCAAATTGATAAAAATGCTATTGGGTTATTGGTATTGGGTTATTGAGTTAATGATTTTTTATTGGTTTTATAAAAAAAATTATTGGGTAAATGGTTCGGTTTCAGTTTTAGCTTATTGGATACACTAAGTTATTGTTTTATCCCTATTTATGTTATATACATAAATATCTATATTACTTATATATATATATATATATATATATATATATATATATATGTTTGTGTATGTGTGTGTATGCCCCTTTTTATTCATAATTTAGTGATTCAAAAAGTATTAACCTATTTAGGGAAACAAAGGAACAATATAAAGCTCGGGTATTATCGTATTAGAAAACTTAAAGCATTTAGTAGCTTCCAACAATTAGGATTTAGTTTTTTTCCGAACTAACATTCAGTTCAAGTTTGAAGATTCTTGTAAACTAAAATGCATTGCGTAGGATTTTGGCGGTAACTAAGATTTCATTTTTTTATGTTAATTGTTACTATTTTTATTTTATGAGTATTTTCTTATTGGTTAAACCAAAAACCGATAAATCGAAACCGATAAGAAAATATCTTATTGGTTGGTTATTAGTTTTACATATTTAAAAACCAAAAACCGATAAATCGAATCGAACCGACCGATGCACACCCCTAGTTAATCCAATCCCGAAGTCTATAGCTGGAGAAAAACTTGCTTATAAGTATCCAGTTACCTATAATGACCAAGTTGGTAATGCTAATGCCCTGAAGATACGAATGAAGGTATTGTTAAAGAATGCACTGAAGCGGGTTTTCACCAATTTGTAATCACCTTCCTAAATAACAAGCCTATCAACTAGATCTACCCCCACGACACCCTTTGATATTGGCTTTGGTTTGCCATCACCATACAAATGCCTATGAAATAATTCAACATCTCTTCCAAATGGGTCATGCTCGTGGACAACCTATCATGGAATTTGTTTATCAAAATTAAGTTTAACTTCTATACACCAGTTATAAACTAAAAATCAAGTCACTAAAATATAAACTAAACATGACCATCCATAAAATATAGGATTAGTAACCTAAGGCAGCTTAGCTTATATATCAGGTTAAAATTCATTGCAGTGACAACTACCATAGGTATGTTCAGTTGGTCAAATATTTTATTTGTTTCCTAATAAAAGTGGGAAAAAAGTACCACATATGACATTCTCTATTGATTGTATCCTCCCCCACTCTCGAACACACCTCATCTTCACTCCCTACTGCATAACCCCATCCCATTCTCCCTACGCCCATCCCCACCCTCGATAGTATTTGTCTAGATTATGTACATGTGTTTTTACTGTGATATTTTGTGCTTTCTTATCCAACACAAAAAAATAAATCAAAATTCACTTATTTCCCCAAAAAAATATTTTCCAAAAAAAACATTTTTCTTCCTACCGAACACATCCTACATCTCGATCACAAACAAGTTGAAATCGGCTATATAAATCCTCACTACTTCATTTAAGCTCAACTTAATGTTATTTTAATATTAACAGTTTTAAAACTTATTTATACTATCAGTGTTTATATAAGTTAAATTCGGCATGAATTCCTGTTAACCAAAAAAAATTCATACTTTACAGTTGAAAATGCAAAAGACAAAGGGATATAACAAAGTTCAAAGCAAGATAAAAATACCCAAACAATGTGGTGGGTAAATCAATAACTTTTGGTACCGTCGTTTTAACCGTTTTATCGATCACCGCTTAAAGACAGAGAAACAATGGAAAAATAGTGAACCACCAAGCATCATCCTAAGAAGTTAGTGTTCTTGTTGTTATTTGGATCCAAGATTGGATTTGGTGTTTAGAGCTTGAGGAAGTAGAGTTGTATGATTGTATGCAGAGAGAGACAGAGAAATATCTAGAAGGGAAATGAAGCTCATGGTTTGGTTTTAAAAATAATTTTACAATTTTACCCTTGAAAATGAGCATATTTACGGCCATACCCTTGGTCGTCCCTAACCGTCCTTTCTATATAGTAGAAATCTTTTAGATGCAATGACTATTTATCTTAACTTTATATCTTTTTATTTTTTTTTTGGGCTAAATTTTGTAAAAGTCAAATTGCTTATAGTTTCATTGGTTTTAGTCAAAATAAAAAGTTAGCCTAAATAATGGAATTCCAACCAAGTTCTTTACAAATTTGACCCGAAAGAAAATGATTAAAAAAATTAGAGAATTTTAAAAGGTATAAAAATATATTTAGTTTTAAAAATGTGATGTGAACAATAATTAATATGATATGCAAATATATCCCACTTTTCTAGGATAACAACATTTAGGGTAAAAATTATTAAATAGCAAATTTCATGAGGAAAATTAAGACTAGATATAATTAAAGGAGAAAACAATAATTTGACCCAATTTTAGAAGTACTTTTAAGTAGGAAAAATTACATAAAGTAGCATGGGGCTTTAGGTTGTAGGTGATAAAAGAGCTTTAAAATGAAGTGTAGGTGACACAAGTCTTAATTATTGAGTGGAGGTGACAATTACTTTATTATGGATTAAGAAAGTTGGAAAAATTTAAAAATAACCCACAAGTTTTTTAATTTACACTTTGATCTAAATATTAGTTAATATAACAGGAAACAGAGGAAAAAAGCATGTTTCTCTCTTTTCTCATCAGTTGTTGTTTTCTCTTTCTTCACGATTATTATTGTTTATTGTTGTTGCTGCTTTATTCATCATCTTCTGCTTTATTACATCATCTTCATCTTCTTCTTGTCTACCATTGTTGTTGTTGTTGTTACCACTACTACTGTTATCTGACCAATTTATTAGGTCAAATTTTATTTCCTACATCACTTTCCACTTTGTCATTACTTCATAGGTGATTTTGGTAAGTAAAATTATGATTTTTATTTGAATTTTTCATCTGGGTACATAGTTACTGCTGTTTTTCCAACAATGGATAGAACCCGATCATAATCCAACATAAGTGCCTACAATTTAAACAGATCATTCATCTGATGCATCAGATGATTAATCTGTTACAACAGAAGATTTATCTATTGCAACAGACTAGTTATCTGTTGCATCAGACTGATTATCTATTGCATTAGACTGATTATCTATTACATCAGACTGATTATCTGCTGTATCAAACTGCTTATCTATTGCAACAGATGATTAATCTATTTGGAATAACATAAATCAGCCCCAGCCATAAACCCAATAGATAATTAATGTGTTTCAACACTTGTTATTGCTACTGGATTTAAAATTATTCCTTACGTCCAATCGTTGACATGTTTGTTGAGAAGATAATAGATAGAATGAAAATTAAATATTTCCTTCGTCTCAAATAACCCGTCCTTATCAGTTACAACAGATGATTAATCTGTTTGGAACAACACAAATCGGCCCCTACCACAAATCTAACAGATAACCAATATGTTTCAACTCTTGCTATTGCTACTGGATTCAAAATTATTTCTTACATCCAATCGTCGACATATTTATTGAGAATATAATAGACAGAATGAAAATTAAATACTCCCTCGGTCTAAAATTACCCATTCCAAATTTTCTAAATTGATTTCTTATTTTACTTTTCATTTTTCATTAATCAAGAAGAGATAAAAAAAATTCCATGTTTACCCTTTGTATTAATCACTTTTTCTTTAAATTAAAATGTAAACATCATTTAATAGGAGTATTATGGTAAACTAGGCATGTTATTAATCATTTTTCTTAATCAATGTGTCATCTCAATTTGGGTCAGGTTAATTTGAGACAGAGGAAGTATGAATTAAAACGTCAAAGTCATGCAACAGACTAGTTATCTGTTTGGAACAACACAAAGCAGCCCTTGCCACAAACCCAACAGATAAATCTTAAATCTTGCTATTCCTACTGGATTCAAAATTATTTCTTACGTCCAATCGTCGACATGTTTGTTGAGAAGATAATAGACAGAATAAAAATTAAATATGAATTAAAACGTCAAAGTTGATCAAACATAATTTTTTTATTAAACTTAAAACAAATAAAAATACATATACATAGACTTAAAAAGAAAGAAACAAAATAATCTAATTATTATTATTATCATCTTCGTCATTATTATTATTATCGCCAGCCGGCCAGTCTTCAATTGGTAGAAGCAGTGCCCTCCTCATCCTGTGGATCTCCCACAACATCCATACACTGACAGCAGCCAAATCCCACTGTATATCATGAACCTGTCTCTGCATTTCCCGTATGACATCTCATAAAATAGCTACATCCCACATTGGATCAGCCATATCTAGAACAAGCATAAATTGACAAAAAATGCAAAAAATAAAAGTAAAGAAAAGAATCCAAAAGTAAAGTAATACAACATATATTTACACAAAAAGCAAGAAAAAAACTTACCAGAGATGAAAAAACTATCAAGTCCTTAAAGAGAAAGTAGTTGAAGGTGTAATATGAAAGACAATATCAAGAAATAAATAGATATGTGTAGTAGAATGAACGAGTAAGGAGGGATCTAACCTATTTATAGAGGATTGAATTTGAATGAGTTAGGCAAAAAGGCACGACTGTTCACCTCCATTTATTAATACTGGTGCCGTTTTTATTGAGTTGTGGCAACAGATTATATATTTGTTACATCAGATAACCCATCTGTGGCAGCAGATATACCATTTGTTATAATAAATCTACAATCTGTTGCATTAGATAATATATCTGTTGCAACATATATATTTTTAATAATCATCATATCTTTATCATTAATCTAAATTTGGTGACTTTTTTATTATATAAATGAAAAATAGATTAAAAAATAAAAAAGCGCGTCTGTTCACCTTCATTTATTAATACTGGTGACTTTTTGATTACTGTGGAAAGTTATGACTTAATTAGTTCTTTTCATTAACCATTTTTAATGATTTGTGGCAACAAATTATATATCTATTGCATCAGATAACCCATCTGTGACAACAGATATACCATATGTTGCAACAAATCTACAATCTGTTACATCAGATATATATTGCAACATATATCTTTTTAATAATCATCATATCCTTATCTTTAATCCAAATTTGGTGACTTTTTTATTATATAAATTAAAAAAACAGATTCAAAAACAATAAGTGTGACTGTTCACCTCCATTTATTAATTATATTCAAATTGGTGACTTTTTTATTACTGTGAAAAGTTATGACTTGATAAGTTCTTTTCAGTAACCATTTTTATTCAGTTGTGGCAACAAATTACATATATGTTGTATTAGATAACCCATCTATGACAACGGATTACCATTTGTTGCGACAAATCGATAATCTGTTGCATCAGATAATATATCTGTTGCACATATAAGCTATCTTTCTTAATAATCAATATATATTTTTAATCCAAATTTGGTGACTTTTTTATTATATAAATTAAAAAGACAAATTTAAAAACAAATATGTCGAAGAGTCATGATCAGTTATTAAAATTAAATAATCATTCTATTATGGTTATAAATTGTGTTTATCATTTATTTCCTTATTATTTATTTACGAACCATTTTTCATATTAAATAATTGAAAAGTCATGTCTTTTTACCCTCTCAATAATAATAACCCTTTTTTATCAATAACCACCTGTTGCAACATATGATCGATCTGGCGCATCAGATTAACCTTCGTCGACATGCTGAGAATAAGGAAAAAGTAGAATGATAATTAAATACTAAATAAGAATTAAAAATTCAAAGTCGACCACCATGTACAAACATAGATTTTTGAATCCCTTGGGTAGATCCGATATACAAAAGGAGGAAAATACAAACATACATACGCTAAAAGAAAAAACATAACCTAATAATTATTACTACTATTATTATTATTATTATCATTATTATTATTATTATTATTATTACTATTATTATTGTCAACCGGACAATTTTCATCCGGCAGCAGCAGGGCCCTCCTCATCCTTGCTCTGAAGTCGGCCAAATTCCTCTGAAGTTCATCAAAATGCCTTTGAAGTTCCCACAAGGACTCGATATGAATATTCTGGTATGAATCTGGATCAACCAAATTTGTATTATAAGTGTAGTAGAATGAATGAGTGAGAGTGAGTAAGGAGGCCGGAGGGACCTATTTATAAATGATTGAATTGGAAGGGGTTAGTCAAACGAAAAGTCACGACTGTTCATATCCCTTCATTAAATAAAAATGATGAATTTTCAAATATGTAAAATAAAAAAAATGGATCTAAATACAACATTTTATCTTTTATTGTATTTCGAAAAGAAAAGAAAATTACTTTAAAATAAATCTAACAAATGGGTAATCTATTGCAAAATATATTCCATCTGTCAGATAACTTATAATATATTGACAATCCGTTGTAATAGATGGATATATCTGTTTGCTTTTCCAACAGATATGTCATATGTTGCAACAGATTGATCATCTGTCGTAACATATGTCTGCAATTGTTTCACAATTTAAACAGATGTGGCATCTGGTTCAACTTACTAGTCGTTTGTTTATTCAATTTAAGCAATAGATGGGTTAGGAAAAATAAGGTGTGTGCAGATGGATCCACTATCATATGTGTGGGAGTTAAGTAAGTATTACTGATAAGGTCACCGGTATAACACACACAAAGTACAGTGTTTTTGTGAATACAGTTTTTAACCGATTAGGCACTGATCATTTAAACAAGATTCTGCATTGTACAGTTAAGTTTGATGGGTTCGAATTGATAAGTTTGAGGGCCCCATAAAGATGGTTCAGATACCATGTTATGAATTACTAATGGTTGTTGCTCATGTTTTGAGAAGGGATCAATACTTGGTGTCATTGCAGAGATCCAATAGCGATTGGACTTAATTTTAAGTGTGCATTGGACTCTGAGAATTCCTTCGAAGCCTTGAACTACATCAAACAAGAACGGAAAACCAATAGAAATTTCACTGGCCTAAATTTATATGAAAGGATTAATCGAGAAGATAATTATATGCCAGAAGGAGCCGAAGGAGAATACCTGCAAAGAAAAGGAGAGTTGATGAAAGACTATATCATCTGAGAGCTAATTAAAGAAGAAAAATAGGGTAGAAAGTAACTTCTAGCGAATTTGGCCGATGAAATTATCTTAAAACATGAGAAATCTGAATCAAGTGCAAATATGAAAGTGTATCCAGTAATGTAAATTTGTTTGTTGTCTCTTTGAAAGAAAAATAATATAGATGGACACTTTGCTAGGGAGTTATGACTAGGTAGCGTGGTCGGGATTATCACCTAGATAGAAAATAGTAGAAGACCAAGAAAGCAGCCTTACGAGCATCTATGATTGAAATGATGTACAGTAAGTCTAGAAAACTTACGCCAACAGAAGCTGCAATTAAAGTAAGGAAACTAGGTGAAGGTGGCAATTTTTGAATTTTAAATTGCATCCCATGCCTTCTTGTTTGTGGTTCCGATTAGGTCCACTGCTATTGACCTAATCGAAACCACAAACAAGATTGAAAGGCAAATTGAGTATCATTACTTCCTTAGCAATATGGATTAATTGAATGTGTTTTCTTGCTATAGCATGCTTTCAACATTTTTTGGAGAAGATCAGAGGCTTGCTGTAGTATGTGAATCCCAATAATTTTCAAGCTTGCCTCCAGTTTGCTGATTTGGTATCCAAGTTTGTCGTTGTCGTCTTTGAAGTTGGTATAGAGTTCTTGGTCTCTTGTGAGCTCTATAAGGAAAACTACCTTCAAAGTTGTGGCATTAAAGAAGGCCTTTAGAACACTTACTTCAAAAGCATTAAAGGATACATAGAGGGTCGCTGTGTTTGTTTTAGGTCAAAATATGTTGATGCACACTCAAGATGTGGTCCCAACTGTTGAACAACTCACTTTAATCGAGTGTTTCTCAATGTAGCTTGTTCAACCAACCTTCAAAGGATTTGATAAATTAATAAGCAAGGAGTTACATAACGTTTGATCTTAATTAACTATACCAAGCCTATCAAACATTACGTAACTCCAGGATCATTACCCAATTAAAAAACTTTGCTCGAGTTAGTGGACAAATCAAATGAACTCAATGTCATAACCTTTCTATTGATCGCTCTTCTCTAATATAGATGACAAGATATCCACCATGCAAAAGTCTACACCATCATCAGAAATGTTTGATAGGGCGTAAGTTTTTAGAAGGCATCAACAGTAATCTCTCAATATCAAGTGATATTGAGAGATTCCTAGTCATGCCTTCTTAATACTTTCAGTACGACAAGAATTTCTGCAGATGACAAGATATCTACCATACAAAAGTCTACACCATTAGTAGAAATCTTACTAGAGAAAAAGTCTTCAGAAGGTATTAGTAGTAATCTCTCAATATCAAGGAAGTCTTGTACGAAAGTCTTTAGAATACATTCAAAAATAAGAAAGTTTTTAGCAATGACTACACATAATTATGGCATCACCAACCTCACTAGATTCACTCCTCGTACAAAAAAAAAGGCAGGAATATTTTTATTTGCATTCGCATTTTATATGTTTAATAACCAAAAAAATATGAACTAAATCTAGCATTCAAAGATGAACTAATGCTAGATTTAGTTCATCTTTGTTTGGTTTGTTAAATAAATAACATGCAAATGCAAATGAAAATATTTCTGCCTTTTTCTTTTGAATGAGGAGAGAATCTAGTGAGGTTTTTGATGGTAATTATATGTAGTCATTGCTGAAAACTTCCTTATTTTCAAATGTCTTCTAAAGACTTTTGTACAAGACTTCCTTGATATTGAGAGATTATTACTAATTCCTTCTGAAGACTTTCGCTCTAGGAAGAATTTTTGCTGACAGTGTAGACTTTTTTATGGTGGATATCTTATCATCAGCAGAAATTCTTGCCATAGTGAAAGTCTTGGGAAGGCATGACTAGGAATCTCTCAATATCACTTGATATTGAGAGATTACTATTGATGCCTTCTGAAGACTTATGCCCTGGTAAGCATTTCTGGCGATGGTGTAGACTTTTGGATGGTGGATATCTTGTCATCTATATTGGAGAAGAACGATCAGTAGAAAGGTTGAGAGATTGAGCTCATTTGTTTTGTGCACTAACTCGGGGAAAGTTTTTTATGGGGTAATGAGCCTGGTGTTACGTAACATTTGGTAGGCTTGGTAGAGTCAGTTTAGATCAAACATTACATAACTCCTTACTTATTAATTTATCAAATTCCTTGAAGGTTGGTTGAGAAATATGCATAGAGCAACGCTTGATAAAAGTGAGTTGTTCAATGGTTGGGACTACATCTTGAGTGTGCATCAACATATTTTGACCTAAAAACATACACAACAACCCTACATGTATCCTTTAAAACTTTTGAAGAAAATGTTTTGAAGGACTTCTAGAATGCCTCAACTTCGAAGATGGTGTTCCTGATTGTTCTCACAAAATATTAGGAACTCTTTACCAAATTCAAAGATGGTAACGACAAACTTGAATATCAAATCAGAAAGATGAAGGTAAACTTAAAAATTATCAAAATTTACATACTAGAGCAAGCCTCTGATCTTCTCTAGGATATGTTGAAAGCATGCTAAGGCTATAAAACATAATCAATTATAACCATATTGCTAAGAAAGTAATGATACTCAATTTACCTTTCAATATTTTTTGTGGTTCCGATCTGGTCAATAGTAGTGGACCTAATCGGAACTACAAACAAAAAGGCATGGGAGGCAATTTAAAATTTAGAAATTAACGCCTTCACTTAGATTCCTTACTTTAACTATAGTTGTTATTGGTGCAAGTTTTCTAGACTTACTGTACATCATTTCAACCTTCGATGCCTGTAAGGCTACTTTCTTGGTCGTCTGCTATTTTCTATCTAGGTGATGTTCCGACCATGCTACCTAGTCGTAGCTCCCTAGCAAAGTGACCATCTGCACTATTGTTCTCTTAGACAAACAACAGATGGATTTTTCATTACTGGATACAATTTCATATTTGCACTTAATATAGATTTCTCATGTTTGAAGATAATTTCATCGGCCAGGTTCGTTAGAAGTTACTTTCTACACTATGTATCCTCTTCAATTATCTCTCAGATGATATAGTATTTCATCAACCACCCATTTTCCCTTGAAGGCATTCTCCTACCGCACCTTCTTTAGTATAATCATCACCCCGAGCAACCCAACCATATAATTTGCGCTAGGGTAATAACTATATTGGTTTTCTATTCTTGTTAGATACAGTGCTAGGCTTTAAAGGCCTTCTTAGAGTCTAATGCATCCTAAAAGTTAGTCCAATCACTATTAAATCTCTTTATAATAACACCAAAACTTAATCCCTTCATAATGCTTGACACATAAACATGAGCAATAACCGACATTAAATCTTAATAAGGTATCCAAACCATATTCATGGTCCCTCAGCCTTATCAGTTCGGACCTACCAAATTTAACTATAAAATTGTAGGTATCTTATTTGAATAATTTATGACTAATCGGTAAAAACAACATTCACAAAATTAGTGTACTCTATCTGTGTTTCCATGATAACATTATCAGTAATACATACCTCCCACATATGAAGTGGTTCCACCTACATGTAGCTTATTCCTCTGAATCCATCTTTATTGCAGCCTTTTGTGATGGTCGGGAAAAAGTTGATTAGCTTTCAGTTTCTTATATCTACAAAGAAGAGGAAAAAAAGTGACATCACAGAAAGAACATTATCCATCTATTGCAATAGATATAGAGTCTTTTACATTAGATGTAGAGTCTGTTGCATCAGATGTAGAGTCTATTGTAACAAATATAGAGTCTGATGCAACAGATATGAAGTCTGTTGCAACAGATATGGAGTTTGTTAGAATACATCAAACTAGCCTTGCTGGTGTTTTGATTTGTTCCAACAGTTTCTCTGTCTGTTGCAGCATCAATAACAGCATAAACTACAAATAAATAATAAATAAAAAACATCAACAACAAAGAAACAACAATATTTATTCCAACACCATTAACAACATCAACAATAACAAAGAAGCAACATTCTTTGTTCCAACACCATCAACAACACCACATCAGATGTTCCAAAAATGCCAACCCCACCAACAACATCAATAACAGCATAAACAGCAAAGAAATAAACAAAATAGATACAAAAAAAAGGATACTGCCAATAAGGCTTTTAAACTTCTCCCAACATAATACTTTTTTTGCATATTGTAAAAAAAATTCCCTGCTTATTTATTCAACACTTAAAAGTTTCTTCAAATTTTTTAAATAAATATGATATAGGTAAATAGTAATTAAATAAAAAAATAGATGTAAATAACTTGCGAAGAAGAAGACGAGAATGAAAGAGCAATAGTGAATCATACCTTAATGTCAAAAGGGGATCAAAACAAGAATTTTAGTCGAGGAAAGATATAGATCGGTTTAGATCCAAAAAGATCTTTATGAGAAAGAGAATAGAAAAGAGAGAAAAAAGATTGTGATAACCCTAAAGAGAAGAGAAAGAAAAGATGAAAGATGAATAAAATAAATTTAGGGCTAAAGCTGAAGGAGAGATGAGATAATTCTAGATGTATTGTGTATGTAGACGTGGGTTTCAATATTTATTAATTAATATAATTAATATTCATTAATAATTTGAGGGACAGGAGGAAGACTAGTGACATTGAAAAGGCAAGATAATACTACTCAATGAACTCATTTTTGAGTTATCCAAGAAACTCTTCATTTTTACCGCATTTTGTAGTACTGCTTTATCTACTCGAACAAAAACTTGCTTTAAAATTAAAAGAAAGAAAGATTTTCAAACAGATATGTCCTCTATTGTAATAGATAGAAATATCTATTTAAAAATCTCAATAACATAGTCATCTGTTACAATAGATACAAATATCTGTTTAAAAATCCTAACAGCTCACAGATGCAAATGTTCTTTTGATAATTAAATCAGATATGTCATCTATTACAACAATATCAATATCTGTTTAAATGTCCCAACAACTCAGTCATCTATGATAATAGATGAAAATGTCCATTGGATAATAAAATTAGATATATCATCTATTACAACAGATATTAATATTTGTTTGAAAATTTCCAACAGCTCAGTCATCTATCACAACAAATGCAAATGTCTAATTGATAATTAAATCAGATATGTCATCTATTGCAACAGATATAAATATCGGTTAGAAATTTCCAATAGCTCATTTGTTTGTTCCAATAGATTTTATTGCAATTGATTTAGGTGGAACTAGGGATGAATGAATAAGTTCATAGGGTCAACTACAACTTCAATTGAGTCTTTGCAATTGCCTGGTGTTGGTATTGTGTTCATCCCGACTCGATTCGTCGATCGATCGCTCTGAGTTAAAAAGATTCTCATTAACTTAATGTTAAGCTAGTACCTAAATTGATTTAGATGGAACTAGGGATGAATGAGTTCTCATTTACTTAATGTTAAGATAGTACCTAAATTTATTTAGTTGGAACTAGGGATGAATGAGTTCATAGGGTCAACAACTTTAATTGAGTCTTTGCAATTACATGGTGTTAGTATTGCATTTATCCTAACTCGAGTCATCGATTGATCACTCTGAGTTGAAATGAGTTCTCATTAACTTAATGTTAAGATTAATAGTACATAAATTGATTTAGGTGGAACTATGGATGAATGATCTCATAAGGTCAACAATAACTTTAATTGAGTTATTGTAATTGCATGGTGTTGGTATTGCATTCATCCCGACCTGAGTCGTCGATCGATCACTCTGAGTTGAAATGAGTTCTCATTAACTTAATGTTAATATTAATAGTACCTAAATTGATTTAGATGGAACTAGGTATGAATAAGCTTATAGGGTCAGCTACAACTTCAATTGAGTCGTTGCAATTGCATAGTATTGGTATTGCGTTCATCTCAACTTGAGTCATTGATCAATCAATCTGAGTTAAAATGAGTTCTCATTACATCAATGTTAAGATTAATAGTACCTAAATTGATTTAGGTGGAACTAGGGATGAATGAGCTCATAGGGTCAACAATAACTTCAATTGAGTCATTGCAATTGTGTGGTGTTGGTATTGTGTTTATCTTGACCCGAGTCGTCGATCGATCACTCTGAATTGAAATGAGTTCTCATTAACTTAATGTTAAGATTAATAGTACCTAAATTGATTTAGGTTGAACTAGGGATGAATGAGCTCATAGGGTCAACTACAACTTTAATTGAGTCATTGCAATTATATGGTGTTGGTATTGCGTTCATCCTGACCTGATTCGTCGATCGATCACTCTGAGTTGAAATGAGTTCTCATTATCTTAATTTTACGATTAATATTACATAAATTGATTTAGGTGGAACTAGGGATGAATGAGTTCCTAGGGTCAATAATAACTTCAATTGAGTCATTGCAATTGCATGGTGTTGGTATTGCGTTCATCCCGACCCGAGTCGTTAATCGATTACTCTGATTTGAAATGAGTTCTCATTAACTTAATGTTAATATTAATAGTACCTAAATTAATTTAGGTAGAACTTGGGATGAATGAGCTCATAGGGTCAACTGCAACTTCAATTGAGTTGTTGCAATTGCATGATATTGGTATTGCGTTCATCCCGACCTGAGTCATCGATCGATCACTCTAAATAGAAATGAGTTCTCATTAACTTAATTTTAAGATTAATATTACCTAAATTGATTTAGGTGAAACTAGGAATGAATGATCTCATAAGGTCAACTACAATTTCAATTGAGTCATTGCAATTGTATGGTGTTGGTATTGCGTTCATCCCGACCTGAGTCGTCGATCGATCACTCTGAGTTGAAATGAGTTCTCATTAACTTAATATTTTAAAAACTATATCTTTTGAAATTTTAAAAATTAATTAAGATCAATTCAAACCAAATTAACAATTTCAAAACTTGTTATTCTTTTCCAAAATTACAAATCAACCCATACATATCATCCATTTGTGGGAAAAACTTTTCCTCATTTCAAATCTCAAGTTCTCACTCTTCTCTCTCTCTCTCTCTCAATAATACAGATAATAACTACTCAACATATTGTTCAATCCTTCAAAACAGACAGATTTTCTTCCCATTTTCGACCACATAGTTATTATTTTTGACTTCATTCTCACTTCTATCCATTGTTTTCTCTGTCTTTATAGGTAATAGAGTTTGAGAAGAGTTCTACATTTTTTATTTATTCTAAAAATTAGGTAGTTTTAGTTAATGATAAAAAAAGACTTTTAGTTGTATTATCTTCGAGAATGGGTTAACAATTTTGTGTTTTGATGCTAAAAAAGTAGGAAGCACCCGAGAAAACCCTAGTTTTTGTCTCAGTGTTTTGTTGACTATCGTGGTATTGTTGGATGGTGTTTATGGTATTGTTGGTGGATATTGTTGGTGGTGTCGGTGGTTTTGGTGTTGGTATTGGTGGCATTGGTGGTGGCATTGGTTGTGGTGTTGGTGGTCCATCTATTGTAATAGGTGGAAGATCTGTTGGGAGATATTAAATAGGTCTTCAAACAGATTCCCCATCTATTCCAACTGATGGGTTATCCGTTGGAGAATTTTTTTGTAAGGTGGCGTAGAATAATTTATTAAAATTTGTGTATTATGTAGACATCAAATGCAATGTATTTTTTGTAGTTAAAAGATGTCTCCCAAAAGAAAAGAAACTAAAAGTGAATCAACTTCTGATCACCCAACAACAATGGCTGGAGTACAGATAGATTCGGATGAACTTCCTAAACAATCTCAGTCAGGGTAAAATGAAGCCGAAAAAAGTGATAACTTCTTCTCACCAATGGGGCATGAATTAATATTGGAATTCCAGCATTATCCTATCAAAACGATTAGTATTGACAGGTTTCGAGTTGCGATGCCGATGGATAACCCTAACAAATTAACTGGGGATCTTGTACTTAAATATTAGTTGGGGAAACATTTTGATGAATTTAGGAGTATTATGAAGAATAAAAACATAGATAGACTTTTTAACAAGAGCTACTTTGCATACTTTCTTGATCTGCTTGAGGAATGCACTCTTCGTTTCCCAATGAGCATGGTATATGGTCTTCTCAAGCGCAGAATTAAGTAAGCGGGGGATGATAAAGATCCAAAGAAGGGAAATCAAAGATGGATGAAATCTAGATCAACTAATGTGGCATGTCGGTTTGTTTGGATTGAAAGAGTTTGACATAGTGACTGGCTTAAGATGCGACCGTCGAGAAGAACCTCTCATCAAGGAAACACCCCACAAAAGGTCCAACAGATGCAAGGGAAAAAAGGTGGGTTGTTGGGAATTGTTGGACGTAGCAGCTACAAAGCAGAGGATTTGATGGCAGATCCCAAGGATAAAGACATACCAAAGCACTACATGGAGAAATTGTGCTTAGTTTGGTTTGTCCATTCCGTTTTATTGGTAAGAGACGTCAGGAAAGTCATAGAAGATGATTTGTTAGCGTTTACTAATGATTTTGAGAAATTCAATGATTATCTCTGGGGATATGAAAACTACTACTTAACTATCCAATATTTACTAACAAAGCTATCCACAGGGACGATTACATTATATGACTTTTCTTGGGCTTTCATGGTAAATTTGATCACTATTTTTATTCATCCATTAATTTATATCGAATATAGTTAAATTATGACTCTTTTTGCTTGCTTCCTGTTTACATTTTTTAGGCTTGGGCATGTGAAGCCATTCCTCCCCTCCGAAAGCAGTTCAAGGATTACCCGAATAAGGTTTCTCATCTAAGTTTCTTAGGTGGTTGGCAGCTGTAAAGGGCAGCAAAAAAATATTAAGGAGCAGGAGGTTGATCTATTTAGCCCTCTGAATGATGCATTACGTCTTCTTTCAAATAAAATAATTTTCCTCAAAGAATCTAAGATATTGAAATAGATGTTCCATATGTTGTTATAGATGGGTCATCTGTTGCAACAGATTACCCATCAACTGCAACTGGGGTAATAGATGGGTAATCTATTGTGATAGGTGATCCATATTTCACAACAGATTAACCATTTATTGTTTTGGTTCTCTGAACCCGACTCAACAAATTACCCATCTACTATAAATTATGCAATAAATGGGTAATCTGATGTAATATATTGTCAATTTATTGCGACATACAGATCGTCTATTGCGGCAGCTAGATCGTCTGTTGCAAAGTTAGCTGTGTTAACATGTAACTCAACTGACTGCAAATTATTATTATATGATTTAAATGCCTTATATCTTTATAGATTATGAATCCTTGGATCGTGCCTACTATTGATGAGTTGGGGATGACTTCTTTTCTTACTCTAGGTATTGTTGATACAAAAGAAGACCCAACAGTGGAGTTAATAAAGAAGGAATTGGCTGGAGCAACATCTATAAGAAAAGTAGTTAGGCAAGGTCAGTCTAATGTTGAAGCTTTCATGAACAACCTCAAACTGCAACAGATCCGAGTGCTTCTTTTAGGGGTGTTTGATGTGTGAACAGATGCTAACATATTTGAGGCTTTTAACTGAGAATAATTGCAAGTCTTAAGCAACTTTTATCATTTTTAATTATCTTCTCTTTGATATTACAATAAAAGTCAAGATGCAAGAGAACCAGCAATAATGGAAATAAAAGAGTTGATTTCTGAGCAAGTAAAGAGGGAAGTATAGCTGACGACTTGTATGATAAGTTATCAGCCTTATGATAAGCTATTAGAGTTTTCGTCAGCCTTAGATAAATAATGAGATTCAACTGGAAGAAATGACGACAGCCTATGATGAGCCGTCAGAGATGTGATGAGCCGTTAGGCTCATCTTCAGGCTTAGGCGGTGCTTGAGTACTTGAAGTAAAGAAGCGACTACAATTATGATAAGTCATCATATGTCTGATAATCCATTAGGCTTCATTATCAGCTGAAAACAAAACTTGTTCAAATGTGAAGAGGAGCTGACGACATTCTTGATAAGGCATCAGACTCCTGATAAGCCGTCACACATGTCGTCGTCTGTTCGAGAAAATACTGTGATCTATGATTTTGTTTCCATAATTAGGATGAAGTATTTAAAGCATATGTTAGGATTTTCTAATCATAAGGGGCGGAACATCTGGAACTTATTCCAAGGGAGTTTACTTTTCTTTTTGGCTCTCTTAACTTAGAATTCAATTTTTCAACTCTTTGATTTGGTTGTGGAAATTTTCTCTTGAATTTAGAAGAGAATCAACTTTAGACTTCATCTTTTGTAAGCTTAATTACTTTGAATGATGATTATAATTGTTTCTATCTCTTTCTTTCTCATGTGGAACTAAAACCCATAACTGGGGTTGTGGGATCTATGATTATTACCCTATGGATTTAATAGTTGGTTAGAGTTTGAGTGATTGTGGAGACATTTTGATAATTACTTTATTATGATTGTTATTTATTGGTTGCAAATAATAAATCCCGCCTTATGTTGACTTGCTCGAATTGAGAAATAAACTAAAGGTAGCAAATTATCAACAAGGATTAGGGAAGTTTAAGCTCCTATCTAATGATTAATGCTGTAACAAGATTGATCAACTTGAGATAAAATCAGTATGAATAGAATGATTTCTTAAGTTTGAGAGAATTAGGGATTTCAACATCTAAGTAGGTTGAGAAACACTTAGATGGATTGTCGAAGCTGATAGTTTGGTGTTTCTTACAAGTTACGAGAACCTAACACTACAGTTGTTATTTAATGGGGATTAATAATCATAGCGATCACAACCCTAGTTTCTCTTTATCATTGATTTGAACCATTGAGATTTTATCTTTGAGTTCTGAAGCAAGTCGAAACTTTAATTATTGTTTGATTGATAAAACCTCCATTTTATCTTTTTGCAATATTTTTTTAAATTTAACTTGTAGCTATAGTTTCAAATTAGTTTAATCGCCACTCACATTATTCCTCATGGATTCGACCCTGACTTCAAAGTTGGGTACATTTATTGACGACGACCGCCTTACACTAAATTGACGTGTAAGTTGAGCATTATAAGAAATAACGCCATTGTCGGGGAATAATTTGGTGTATTAAGTTGGTTTGAAATTTTTGCCTACTTGTTTGAATTCAAACGTGTAAATATTTGTTTTTAGTTTTCTTTTATTTCTTGTGTTAGGTAGATTTTTATTTTAGTTTACTTATTACTATGGCATCTCAGAATGAACATGAGTTTGGTAGTTAGAAATCTTCTCTTGATGATCCATGTCCATATTGTGATGGACCTCACTTTTGGCAAGATTATAGATATGTTCCCCGGAGAAAGATGTATGCATCATCTCTATCCTATCGGAAGTGTGATTTTCTTTATGTGGTGGTCAAGATGGACATTGGAGTGATTGCCTAAATGCCCTCTCCCCCTATTGTGCTAACCTAAATTCTTGTTTTTCTTATGAGTTTGATAGGTCTTATAGTCAAGAAAAGGAAGAACAAAGCACCGATAAGAGTGGCATTGAAGCTATGTTTCAACGAATGTTGGATCTCCAAAAAAAATGTATGATATCGTATGTGATATACATCAAGACATAAATCCAATCATTCATGAGGAGATAGATATAGAGGTCAATCATTCAAAGAATTCTTCTATATTATGTTTAGATGATAGTCTGTGGAATCATTTAAAATAATGAAAGACTATGACGATGAGGAGCAAGAACCCTATATTGATGTTGAGCTTGATGATGAGCAACCCTCGGTGATTTCCCAACCAACCAAACAAACCATGAAAGATGATGCCAATATTGAGGAAATGGTGCTAGAGTCAAAAGAAGAAACTAAGCCAATCTCTAATAAAGACTCTAGCCTAATTCGGGGTGAAGAGGGTTAGAAGGATGCAACTGCAAAATTACGGAGAATACCTCACTTGAATCACTTTTCAGCATTATGCTTGGTGGATGTGATGAAAGTCGAATCACCCAAGCAAATGATAAATTTTAGAAATGAGGAGGAAAATTCCAACAATTTGGAGTTTGTCATACCGAAAGGGAATAATACAACCCCAATATTGAAGGCCAAGAAGCTTAAAGATCGATGTCCATTTAGTGGCTTTTTAAGATTCTCATTATTTCCAAATGAGCCCACAAGAAAGTTCGGTGCAAAATTGGGCAAGCGGTTCAAGTCTTCGAAGTGGCGTGATAGAACTTTCCTTATCATGCTCTCACATTTGCCCAACACACCTAAAAGATGTAAAGATTGAAAGATGGGCCGACGATTCAAATCGTCGAAGTGGAGGGATAAATGATGAAACACTTTTAAGGTATCTTGATGAATTCTGAGTAGTCAAGATAACCTAGTCGCGTTACGACATTAAATCAGGTGCTGCTTGGGAGGCAACCCAAGGTATTTTGTTGTTTGTATTCGTATTATGTGATTCACATCAGATCTTCACACCCATGGTGCCACAGGTATGTTTATAACTCTCTTGTTTTAGTTTGACACATTGGGGACATTGCATGATTTTCAGTTGAGGGTGGGGCTACTTATGGGTGTTGATGTTCTCTTGGGGTTTTTGTTGCCATGCCTCTTTTCCCCGGTGTCTTGTTCCTAGTAGAGCCGGCATGTTTAGGCATATTGTGATTTGTTGTAAAATGTTGTAGTTGACTAGGAAAAATACAAGTACCTTAGGCAATTAACATGTTTTTTTTTAATTTATGAACACCTCTCCTAAGGTCTGTTTTATAACTGTGTGATATGCATTTATGTATGACCATTGTGCATCTTGTTATGGCATTAGTACTAGTGACATGATAACCATTGCTAAACAATTGCATAAACTAAATGGGTAGTAGCTTGTGATGTACCTTTGTGCCGTGTGTGTATGAGATACTACCTAGTTCCCATTGTGTGTTAAATCCAGAACTTGTCTGGTTGGTCTTGCCTTGGTTGTAGGATAGCGGTTAGGAAAGGATCATAGGTCGTCGTTGATATTAGTCCACTTTTAGCCTAAATAACCTTCCACATGTGAATAATATCCCTTGATCCTAATTTTGAGCTTGAATGCCTATTCTTTTTATTATACCTATCACCTTCCCATTTATATTACAATAAACCTATTTTAGCCCTGTTCCTCCTTGAACATTGTGCACTTTGACTTAGGCAAATAGACTAAGTTGAGGGTGGATATCATAGGGGTGCGTGATGTAAAGTGAGTATGAAGAAGGGTAAAAAAATAAAAAAAATGCAAGGCTGGGTGTGGTTGAAAAAGACTGAGAAAAGAAAAGTTGTGAAAACAAGAAAATGAATGAATAAAAACTGCACCCAGCTTGAATGTGCTTTACTCAAGAAAGGGAGAAATAAGGTAAAGGTTTCTAAGTGAGACCCCAAAAATAGTGTAGTGCCAAGGAGGCTTAGTTACTTTAAATATCCTTGTGTACTATACCAGCCCCAAGCCTACATTATAAGATGAAGAAAATTCCTATAGTATCCTAACTTAGCTGTCTAAAAGCTTAGATAATGAAAATAAGGGAAAGCTTATGGTATTTGGCATACATTGACTGAAACTTATTTCTGAGAGTGAGTGTCTCTTGATCATCACCGCATTGACATAATTGAGTTCACATATGAGTGAGGAGGGACCTCTTTGTTGTAAGGGCACACTGGTTACGTTGCTAGTTGTTAACTTGTTTGGATAGTGTAATCTTGGTACATGCATGGTTGTTATTGTTGAATTGATGCCATATCTTGATTCCTGTGTGTCGCATTGTTGTTCTTCAATAATATGCACAGTTTTTTTTAAAATTAATTGACCTTGGAGATGGTGAAGATGTTTTGAGCTAAAATGGATGATTGATTGTTGAATGTGCTTTGTATTCTCTTAGTTATGTTTTAGTTGCTTGAGGACAAGCAATTGTTTTAAGTTGAGGGTGTTGATGTGTAGGCAGATGCTAACACATTTGAGGCCTTTAACTGAGAATAATTGCAAAGTCTTAAGCAATTTTTGTCGTTTTTTATTGTCTTCTCTTTGATATTGTAGTAAAAGTCAAGATGCAAGAGAATCAGCAATAATAGAAGTAAAAGAGTTGATTTCTGAGAAAGTAGAGAGGGAAGTATAGCTGACGACTTGTCTGATAAGTCATCAGCCTTGTGATAAGCTATCAGAGTTGCCGCCAGCCTTAGACAGAGAATGAGATTCAGCTGGAAGAAGTGATGACGACCTGTGATAGGCCATCAAAGTTGTGATAAACCATCAGGCTTGTCGCCAGGATTAGAAAGTTCTTGAGAACTTAAAGTGAAGAAGCAACGACAATTCTGATAAGTCATCACATGTATAATAAGTCGTCAGGCTTCATCATCAGCTGAAGACAGAACTTGTTCAAATGGGAAGAGGAGCTGATGACATTCTTTATAAGGCATCAGACTCCTGATAAGCCGTCACACACGTCGTCGTCTGTCCAAGAAGATACTATGATCTGTGATTTTGTTTCCATAATTAGGATGAAGTATTTAAAGTATATGTTAGGGTTTTCTAATCATAATAGGGGGGGGAACATCTGAAAATTATTCCAAGGGAGTTTACTTTTATTTTTGGCTCTCTTAACTTAGAATTCAATTTTTCAACTCTTTGATTTAGTTGTGGGAATTTTCTCTTGAACTTAGAAGAGAATCAACTTCAGACTTCATCTTTTATAAGTTTAATTACTTTGAATGACGATTACAATTGTTGCTATCTCTTTCTTTCTCACATGGAACTAAAACCCACAACTAGGGTTGTGGGATCTATGATTATTCCCCTATGGATTTAATAGTTGGTTAGGGTTTGAGTGATTGTGGAGACATCTTGATAATTCCTTTGTTATGATTGTTATTTATTGGTGGCAAACAATAAATCCCACCTTATGTTGACTTGTTCGAATTGAGAAATAAACTAAAGGTAGCAAATTATCAACAAGGATTTGGGAAGGTTAAGCACCTATCTAATGATTAATGTTGTAACAAGATTGATCAACTTGAGATAAAATCAGTATGAATAGAATGATTTCCTAAGTTTGAGAGAATTAGGGAGTTCAACATCTAAGTAGGTTGAGAAACACTTAGATAGATTGTCGAAACTGATAGTTTGGTGTTTCCCACAAGTCACGAGAACCTAACACTACAACTATTATTTGATGGGGATTAATAATCATAGTAATAACAACCCTAGTTTCTCTTTATCATTGATTTGAACCATTGAAATTTTAGCTTTGAGTTCTGAAGCAAGTCGAAACTTTAATTATTGTTTGATTGATAAAACCCTCCATTTTACCTTTTCGCAATATTTGTTTAAATTTAACTTATAGCTATAGTTTCAAATTAGTTTAATCGCCACTCACATTGTTCCTCGTGGATTCGACCCCGACTCCAAAGTTAGGTAAATATATTGATGACGACCGCCTTGCACTAAATTGACATGTAAGTTGAGCATTATTAGTGTTGCTGGTAGAGTTATTGATGATGGTGACAGCCATCCAGATGCTGTTGCTACTGCCAGTCATGATTATGAGCATGTTGGTGCTCAACAAAAAATAATTACATTTGAAAACACCCCTTGTACAGGTCCCTCTCACCCCTACATCGATCTCTCCCACCTTACAGTGGTCCCTCTTACCCCTCTTCACCCTTATGTGCTCATTGCAAATGAAAAGTGTGCAAAGGCAGATAGGATAAACTCCTTGAAAAACTAGAGGTTATTTCTGAAGCTGCCAAGAAGTTAAAATCCAAGAGGTGTGTCATACCATCCAACAAGGTGAGGGAGACATACACTCCTACAGTGGCGGTTAGAATCAAAAGAAGAAACATTAGACAAATTCTCTCCATTCTGAAAACAACAAAAATTACAACTCCTCACTCTCCAAGAGTTGTTGAAGTTCAGGGGCCGCTGAAGAAGGTGGACATATACGCGGCACTTGGCAATGAGGCAAAAAAGGAACTAAAAGAAATCGTCAATGAAAAGACGAAGGTTCAAAAAGAATACACCATGCATTCATTTGCCGCCAAAGACTTCACGAATATGACAAATATGCGTGAGTGGTACGAGGATAATGTAAGTTTACTTTTGTTAACCTAGCCTTCCAATCTACTCTATGACGAAGAATCTACACAGCAGATGTGTAAACTGTTGCAATAGCTTGGTATTCTATTGCAACATAATACACATTTGTTGCATAAGCTTCATTAGCTGGGTAATCTGTGAACTGATTCAGAGAACCCTCTGCAATATATTCTTTCCACTGTGTTTTTCTTCTTTACAATTACTAACCTATTTAAAAATTGTCTTCTTATACCACAGTATATTGATGAAATTCTCTGCCTTATGAGGGGCAGGCAATTAGCGTACCCGATGCTAATGATGCTGCCAATAGGACAATAGACCTCAACTTCTACAATAATTTCAAGGACAGGTACAATGATATACGTAAGCTAGTTGGTCTCGGTGGTCGAAGATTTGATAAGTTAGTTTCTACATTCCAATGGGATGAAGACGTGATTAAATATATTAGAGAAAAGAGGTCATATCCACATGGACAGAGCTGGACCAAGGCAAAGAGAATCCTTGCATTCATGAACGTGGAAGTCAAACATTTTCTCATTGTTGAGATACTACTCTATGAGTAAAAGATTAAGGTTTATGACTACAACTTACTTGTCTTCAACGAGGACACATTTTTAACCCACATGCAGCCACTTTTGAAGTTGTTGCCCAAGTTGTTGACGCAGAGTAAGCTGATGGATTATTTGCTGGTGAAATTCTTGACGAAGGAATCATGGGATTTTGAAGGTCGAAATAAGAACATCCAGCTCCTAAGAAATAAAACTGGTGCAGTGTGCGGATCATACTCGCTTGTATACATCAAGTGTTTGCTGATCGATACAGAAATGACCGATATGTGTGACGCCATTGTGGGAAAGATCAAGAGGTCTAGGCTTATGGGGTACTAACTAAATGGTTGGATCCCGTGTATAAACAATAATATGTACAAAGACAGAGACGAATACGATAATAATTTTTTATTTCAAGCCACTTCACTTTACATGTAGTGGCAATAATTTTTATGTCTGGCAAAAGTTGAATTTTTTTATAATACAACAGATTGTATAGCTGTTGTAACAGATATAGTATCTGTTATGACAGATTGATTATCTGTTGGAATAGGTTGGTCATCTGTTGCATTATGCAGATGTTCCCAATCTGTCTGTCGCAACAGATATACAATATATTGCAATATATAATCTATCTGTTGCAACTGAGAGGTAATCTGTTGGATCAAATCAAAAAGTAGGAAGACATGTTATATAATTTGCAGCACATAACCTACATGTTGCAACATATGACTAAATCTGTTTGGTAAGATATGTCATCTATTGCAGCAGATGTATTATATGTTACGATATATGAATCTAGTATTCCACTTCAATTAACATGTTAAAAACTAAGGATTGAATTATTCATAGACAGCATAAAATAACTCAACAAATAAATGAAATATAAATAAATCATTATGGGTACAAATGATCTACTCTACAAATAAATCAACAAGTTAAACAAAGTAGGATAGGTTATTACATTGACGGACTCAAGCTATAAAGATCTACTCAATATGGACAAGTTGTTCTTCATCCGGTGCTATGAAATTCGGCTTTGGTCGAAGTGGATCTTTAATGTCGCTTGCGTACGGCTTTTGAGCTTTCTCTTATCCATATTTCCATACAAGAGCAACATATCTTTTGTGGAGTAATCCGGCATCAAGTCCATCATTTGGTACTTGTAATCCATCGCTCAAATACTCAACGTAGGAGGCAACAAAAAGATTGCAATTCCTGCATTTTAAAAAAATAGATAATCCATATCTTGTAGTTCATGCAAGCATTGTGAAATTTATGAAATGAAACTATATCATGACACTTAAACTTACAGGCTACCAATGATTTATTGAGCAATTCCTTCAACATATTGTACATTAAATGGATTACCCATTTTATCTCGATATGCTTCAATCATCGACCAATCAGTATGAACCTTTAGGTCCAAAAAACCACTCATAGTAGGCAATATTTTAGCTAGCTTTTGTATCTCAGACGACGGCCCGAAATGTCTACTTCACGACATCTAGTCATAAACTCAGATGCTCATCTCTTTTAGAATGACGCAGCCAACACCCAATGGAATTCATCACCACAATTGATTGGGATGTACACTTCGTCGACCAAATGCTAAGGTAAGACAACTGGAATGGTAAAACCTTTGATAATGTTGATTAAGCATTTCTCATTTCGAGAAACTTCCGGCTATTGTTAACAATAACTATCGTAGGCATTATTGATGTAAACTTTGTACAAATAATTTTCTGTCATGTATCTGTATTATTCTTGTGTTTGCAACTTGGCCTTCTTTTGGAGGTAGTAAAAAATAACATCGATGTGCTATACATATTATCAAACATTTCGGATAACGTGATGAAAAAATTAATATGCAGATGCAATAAATAAAGTATTAATTAATAGTAATGCGTATGGAATTTAAACCTCATCATTCCAGCAAGTTTGGGGCTGTGACATCAAATAGAACCAATTCTTCATTTCGGAATGTGCAACAACAAAGTCGAACATATCAAAACCAAGACTCGATTCATTTACTTTGTAGTGTTCGTCATTTTATTTTTTACATGATGATTTATGTGTTAATGTCATATTCTTACAACAAGAATTGTATAAACCAATATCTTTAAAATTGATTTATGTACCTTCCAGCATGATGCTTTAACAGACCATCGACAATCCATTCTGAATAGTCGTTGATCAACTGTGTTAGTTCTTTTTTGGAGGCTTATCCAAGATGTTGAACCCTTCAAATGGGTAATTCTTTCGTTCTCCCGAACTGACAGGCTCCATTTTTTCTTTTTTTTGGAAGAATTTTATGGATTATCAACTGTGATATTATGCTCTTCAGCAGTAGCTCTATTGTGACATCCACCTGAAAAGCTAGAATTGTCAATGCTAATTAGGATATACAATAGATTGTCCATCTGTTGCAATAGATGAGTCTTATCTTGTAACAGATGGATCATCTATTGGGACAAATTCAAATAGGTGAATTAGAGTAGTACGATAATTTTGAACAGATGACCCTATCTATTACAACATAAGACTCATCTGTTGCAATAGATAACGCATCTGATGCAATAGGTTAGACAATAGTTGCAACAAATGCATATATCTATTTGATAATTTTCAGCAAATATATCATCTGTTGAAACAGATATGTGCCTATTTGATTGTTGGAACAGATGATGTACATTCACCTTCTTCAACTCATGCTGCTCTCCTGTGGCCCTTGCACACTGAATAATAGTGAAGGGTAAAGACAGAGGAGTTGTAATTTTACTTTTTTTAATGCTTGATGATGCCTTGGAAATATATTTTCTTCTCTTCTTAGCCACCTTGATCTCTAGTGGAGTGTATGGCTATTGTAACACCCCGCATTTTGAGCTAGATAAAAACCATGACTCTGATGAATTGATAATCCCAAATCCTTAAATACTATACTAATTTGGCATATATAGTAGTATGCAAATCCATTTGAGCATAAATTTAGACCATAGAGGTCCGTCAACTCAAGGACGAGTTGAAACTATTTTGATCGATTAAGTTTTAGTAGACGTTGTAATTTGTGTCAGCTTCCATCGACCATAACTCTCTGTATATGTTGAATTAGAGAGACAACTATGTGTCAAATGATAGGTCTTCGAGTTAACTTTCCAAAGGTACTAATTTTGCTAAAATCCAGCACCCGAGAAAGAAGTTATGGCCTTTCAAAGTAGTATGCGTTGCCTAACCAATCACACATGGCCACTGGAAAGTGTATGCGATAGCATATACGGGGCCTATGTAAATATAGGTGATATCATATGCGGCGCCTATATAAATATAGGCGATATCATATGCGGCGCCTATGTAAATAAAGGCGATATCATATGCGGCGCCTATGTAAATATATGCGATATCATATGCGGTGCATATATTATGGTTTCAAGTGACTTAAACACTCTGTTTTTGGGGGAAAATGGTCCTTTTCCCACCCTTATT
Source organism: Capsicum annuum (assembly GCF_002878395.1). Taxonomy (NCBI): domain Eukaryota; kingdom Viridiplantae; phylum Streptophyta; class Magnoliopsida; order Solanales; family Solanaceae; genus Capsicum; species Capsicum annuum. The sequence goes on from NC_061118.1 coordinate 132,121,448, forward strand.
CAGCCATAAACTTGAAATTCAGTCCCCAATTCTCCAAAATACATCCACACTCATCTAAAAATTCTCAAGAACACTCTCAAGGGTTTCAAACTAAAAACCCAAATAAATCAAGATTTAACTGTGGGTTTTTAAAATCGATTAGAGATTCAGAATCCCCAATCCATAGGCTTCAAGAAGCACCCATTATTTTCTAAAATAGAGGTACACGGAGTTTTCCTAAATTTTCATGGGCATAGAAAAATCATATTTTAGAATAGGGTTTTTGAATCTATGTATATATTCATGTATTAAATATTTTAACATCATTGTTTTGGTCTTTTAATTTTCCCTAAAGTGATTTGAGAATATGAATGTATGAAACCATGTATTTAAGAATGAATTCTTGTTGAAAGCATGATTTTCGGTGAATTCCCTCTTAAGTGAATTTTTTCAGATTTCTCATAGCATATGAATTGTTTTGCAATGCATCCCTAAAAAGCACTATATGAAATGATTGAACTCTTGTTATGATTTAAAGGTGGTTTTAAAATCACTAAAGAGGGAATCTAGCATGAATGTTTAATGTTCATAATGCATGAAATGAAAGAGTGCATGGATTTTCTAAAGATAGTAGACCACCATATGTTGATGAAGTTTTTGCATGATTTTGACTTGAGTTTTGAAACACAAAATCTTCTAGATCAGTTGCATGTTTTTGGTGGTCTAAATTATGCTTTAAATGAAAGATTTAGCTTAATGTATTATGGATCAGAAATCTTGACTTGTAAGTCTTGGTATGACGATACCAGTTCAGACCAATGCCATATCAGACTCAGACTAATAGACATTTCAGACTATCATGATTTTAGATATTCAGAATATTGCATGTACAGAAAAGGTTAAAAATGGGCATACAGAGATGTTAGGTGGTTCCCTAAAGAGGGCTTGAGTTCAAGCAACTCATTGCCTAAAATCGTGGTTTGCCAACCCAGGTATATTATTATACACTGACTTAAGTATCGTGTGGCGTATCAGATTCAGTAATTCCAACCCTTGCGACATACTCGAGTTGGAGGCCTCCCCGCCGAGTCAATGGCAAATTCCATATCGCCCGTGGAATATCAGACTTGTAGGGGATACCACCTAACTCAGAAGTAATACACAGATCAGAGTTTGAGATTTACAGACAGGTTACATATTTTTAGAAGGTGCCCATATGTTTTTTAGAAACTATTTTATGCATAATATTTGATGAACATTTTCTCTCACGTATTATATATATATATATGTTTAATTACTCTATTTTGGATTGCTTCGCATGCCAGTACAATTGTGCTGACCTCTCCCCCCCTTCCTCCCAAGTACTGAGGTGCAGTCTAGGGGTCCAGATCCTTAGTAGAGTCTACAGACAGGGTTGTCTCAGAGTTTAGTTGGTGACCCTTCTTTGCTTCGAAAGGCCTAGTCATTTAGGTATTTATTTCAGTATGGCTTTTGGTCTGCTGGGGGCCTTGTCCCAGGTATTTAGATAGTATGTCAGTAGAGATCTCACAGACGGTTGCAGATGTTTATTAAATATTGTTGGACATGTTTTTAGGCCTTTAACTGTTTTAAATTATTGACCATGTTTTTGTATTATTGTGTCTATTCCGTATTACTTTGATCATATAAATTATGTTCATGATTACCAGATAGACAGAGGGCATTCTGGGCCTTCAGGTTTGGGAATACTCGTCCCGACTCGGGCCCCAATTAGGGTCGTGACAAACTAGGTATCAGAGCACGGTTCATGGTCCTAGGGTGCCTGCAAAATCGCGTTGGATAGAGTCTTATTTATGGGTGTGTAGCACACTACACTTATAAGCAGGAGGCTACAAGGCATTTAGGAATGTCTCTCTTTCTTCATGTTCTAGTTCGTGCTATAAAGGCAGAATGTTCCTCCTTCATACTCTAATTCGTGTTATTGTGTCACCCATATGAAAATAAAAGTTATCCTAATTTCTTCCTCACTCTGGTGTTTCCAGATATTCTCCAATTATCTAGCAGAAATTTTAGAAGTCCCACAAAGGATGGGAGAGGAGTTCCCTAGATTGTGTCATCATTCTTATGAGGCGTTCAGTTAAGACAAGAGTAAGACGTGTATTCTTGATTCATTGAATATTATGTATCAAGCTTCTATCTCTTGTAATCTTGATATCATTGTGTTGTTGAAAACAAAAGTCTAGTGAAGTCGTGTAAGGCCTATTTTGATTCACTAGCAATTTGTTGTTCATCTTGTTGCTCTTGTGTTTGTTAGAACTGTATTTCCACCCGAGTAGTAGTATAAGTTGGAGTGTCGGTGTCATGACCTATTGGTAGTGAAATTAGACCAAGAAGTTTGTGATATGAAGTCATAAGGTTAGAGGTCAGAGTGAGGGTGACTTTTGTGATTAAATATTTATAGTTGAATAATCGTTGCTTGAGAATGATTTACCCTTTCATGGTGGTAGACTAATGTGGTGGTACCATTTATGAATTATATGGTAGTCCATGGAGGAAGTGTTGACTCAGAATGTTATTTGTTTTCTTCCTTTCAAAATAAAGAAAGAGCCCAGAGTAGATACTTAAGGTGGTTATAGAAACCCCTTATAGGTTATGAATGAAAATGGCTAGATTAGCCAGTAGGTTTTAAGTATAGACTCATTGTCATATAGGGTATCTGCAGGTAGTTTAACTGCCCATTGGGGTAAGTAAGTGTGATGTGAGAAAGCCGTATAAGTAGATAAGATTGTATGGTTATAATATAAGCTTAAGGTTGATCATGTCTATTATGTGACCTTACCCCTTAACCTTCTTCTCATTGGTAGTTGTAAACTAATACTACTTGTGAGAAAGTATGTAGTATATTTTTGAAGTATTTGGGTAGAATATCCCAATTTAAAGGATTAGTATATTTATATTATGTTGCACTTTTCATTGGTTGTAAATGATTGATGCTAGACTATAGGCTTGAATTTAAATGGTATGGTGGTGAATAGTGGCAAGAGATTGATGATACATGTTTCGTGAGATTAGATTTGTAATCTTGATGTGTTGAAATAGTACGTGCTAATGGATTATGACAAGGAAACCGTAAGGTCATGATCGATTATTGTGGTTATGAATTTCTAGTGTACTAGTGTTTCTTGATGTTTATTTCATAGTTTCTAAGTGAGGATTGTGTGTAAGGTTGGTTGTAAATCATGTTTAGCACTAGACATTAAGTTTGAAACAATTGATGGCCATGGAGGTGGATGTGATGATTTCTTGGTTACTGATACAAGTTATATGAAAGTGATCTATAGGCTTGAACAGTGTATGCAAGTGCCTAAGTTTATTTGATTCGTAATGAAGTATGACGTTGTATATGTGATGTAGAAGTATGCCCAAGGTGGTATGAAGCTGTAGTATTTTTCTAAGGCTATTACATATTGTGTGTGGCTACTGGTACCGTTGAGTTGATAGGTGGAAAAAGACTAGCTAGATGGTATATAGTGTTCTAAATAGCCAAGTTAAGGACCTTTGATTTATAGCGTTGAGCCTTTTGATAGGAACTTGACTCTCATAGTAGAGGAAAATAAGTTTGAAGTTGCTATGTTGGTAGACTACAATAGAAATAGAGTGGCTCATTTAAGACTTAGTAATACCCATGTTAGGTGTTATAATCTAAGCTCGAGTCCTTGAAAGTCGTGCTAATAGAAATAAGAGTAGAGGCACTAAAGGGTGTGCACTTCAACTTTGGGGATACTCATGAAGATTCGAAGTTAGTAAGTGTTCGAGTAATAGATGATGACTATTGGGGTTACAGAATAATAGAGTGTGCCTCAGGAGGTAGTATTAGCAGTGGGTGTTCCACTCTCATGTGTGGTCTTTCGGGTAAAGTTTTATTAATTTTGTGTATTGTCATATTTCAGAACTCAGAGTGCAGTTAGTGCGGTTAAGTTTAAAGTCTAGTAAGGTATCTCCCAAAAACTTAAGATGATGGCTTGAAGCTACGGGGGAGATAACTAAATGAATAACCCAGTAAGACTCTCAGATTCTTATAGTGATGTCATGATGATATAGAACATCAAAAAGTAAGGGTGAATCTCAACCCATTCCTATCTCAGTATTTCTCAGTGATCCTAATACCTACTCATGCTTTACGATTTAGTTCCATGATCAGTTCATGTTCATACATATAATAGAGAGTCATATACTCACGCTTTATAATGTGCTCCATTTCCATAACTCATGTTTTACGCCAAATGGTTGGCGAGATTTATCTTATATCCATGAATACCCTAAATTCAGAGCGCTTTGGTGAGTCCTTGTTGTTGGTTTACTATTCCTCAGGCCTCAGATGAGTGTCAAGCTTCATATAGTATCATTCCATGCCTCTAGATCTTATGTTCTAACCTTTTTGTGACTCTTCCTTATGCGATGATAGTGGTGGTGGGTAATTATTCCTTGTTGATGGAAGATCATAGTATGCTAGTTTAGATAAGGCCATAAGTATGAAGTAAGATTTGGGGCCAAGTTTTTATTTATGTGATGGTTAGTGGAATTTTGTATGTGTATGTTCTTGGGGTAGCTCGTGGGAGTGATATTGATAGTGGTTTAGAGAATATGTGAAGTATGCCTTTATGAGTGTTTTCTTTGAAGGTCATATGTGGTTATAAAGATAGGCTTGAATGACATGTTGAGATTATTGTAAAGGAACGCTATATGCGCTAGCGACTTCATAGTAAAAGTTCAGAGTAGTCATTGAAGTGGAAAGGCATATTATACTTAGGATATGATCTTTAAAGGAGATATAGAATATTGCATCATATGGTTTAGAATAATAGCGTGATCTGGCATGTTGTATTTTTGTGACTTAGAGTTAGGCTTGATCACGGCAAAGGAATTAAGTTATTTCCTACATTAGTAGAAAGATTTGTCAATGCTCATATGAGAATTTTAAGCTGAGTTGAATGAATATGATATTTAAGGAGAATAGTATAGTTAAGTGATATTTGAGAAGTGTGCTAAGCTTGAAAGTAAGAAGTAATTCCAAAGGCCTGGTAATTCTATCCTAATTCAGGAGTTATATGCCTATGTTCCAGACTGCAGAGTAGTGTCAATGTGGTGATTCCTTAGTTGGATGTCTTGTGTAATCCATACCCAAGATTCATGGCTCCCTATTACTGCTAGAATTTCTTTAGAAAATTGTGCTGAAGAGATACTCCAGTTAAGTATGAGGGTGTAGTATAATTCAGTCTGTATGGCTAATAAGTC
>NC_061118.1:132126800-132159761 GCF_002878395.1 Capsicum annuum
ACTACTCTGCAGTCTGGAACATAGGCATATAACTCCTGAATTAGGAGTTATATGCCTATGTTCCAGACTGCAGAGTAGTGTCAATGTGGTGATTCCTTAGTTGGATGTCTTGTGTAATCCATACCCAAGATTCATGGCTCCCTATTACTGCTAGAATTTCTTTAGAAAATTGTGCTGAAGAGATACTCCAGTTAAGTATGAGGGTGTAGTATAATTCAGTCTGTATGGCTAATAAGTCAGTTTAGCAGTCAGATTCGCATGACTTGTTTTCTCATCTTTGCACTTATTCATGCTACTCGCAATGTCAGACATGCTACTATTCCAAGATAGAGTATACCAGTAGTTACGAGTATAGCCCATTTCATGCATCATACATTAAATTCAGATTCCAGATGTTCAGTTATGATTTAATTTGTAGGTGCCCTGTGCATTGCCTCAGTTTTTTGAGTATCTTAGTGAATTGAGCATTCATAGAGGGGCATAGGGTACCAAGGGGGAGATACCCCATTCAGTTGCATGCATAGATTCTTATTACAAGCTTCACATCAGTTATTGTGTATTTAGCCATACGTTCATACGTTAGTTCAGTTAGATATGCATGCATTAGAAATGCATGTTCAATAGAAAAGTTCAGCTTATCAGTGTATTCAGTCCTGCATTTATGAGAACAACTCGGTCACAGATCCATGCATCAGATATGCATGATTCATTATGAGAATTCAGCCTATGAGTAACTTCAGTTGTGTATTCCATGCCTCGGGTATACATGTCTGACATAAGCATTTAAAACAATAGTAGTTCCAATCTTATAGTCATGTTTTCGATCAGTGTATTCTTTCTTAGGGAACATATCATGTCCACGTTATCCCATACCCTTAAGACTTTGACATTCTATCCATCATTCAGGGACGAATGATCCCAAGGGGGAGATAATGTAACACCCCATATTTCGGGCTAGAATAAAAACCATGACTCTGATGCGTTGATAATCCCAAAGCCTTAAATCCTATGCCAATTTGGCATGTTTATGTAGTATGTGAATCCATTTGAGCATGAATTTAGACCATAGAGGTCCTTCAACTCAAGGACGAGTTGAAACTATTTCGATGGATTAAGTTTTAGTGGACGTTGTAATTTGTGTTAGCTTCCATCGACCATAACTCTCTGTATATATCGAATTAGAGAGCCAACTATGTGTCAAATGATAGGTCTTCAAGTTAACTTTCCAACGATACCAATTTTGCTAAAATCCAGCACCCGAACAATAAGTTATGGCCTTTCAAAGTAGTATGCGTCGCCTAACCAATCGCACATGGCCACTGGAAAGTATATGCGATAGCATATGCGGCCCCTATGTAAATATAGGCGATATCATATGCGGCGCCTATGTAAATATAGCCTATATCATATGCGGCGCCTATGTAAATATATGTGATATCATATGTGGCGCATATCTTATGGTTTCAAGTGATTTAAACACTCCATTTTTGGGGGGAAATGGTCCTTTTCCCACCCTTATTCAGCCATAAACACAAAATTCAGTCCCCAATTCTCCAAAATACATCCACATTCATCTAAAAATTCTCAAGAACACTCCCAAGAGTTTCAAACTAAAAACCCAATAAATCAAGATTTAACCGTGGGTTTTCAAAATTGATTAGAGATTTAGAATCCCCAATCCACAGGCTTCAAGAAGCACCCATTATTTTCCAAAATCGAGGTACGCGGGGTTTTCCTAAACTCTCATGTGCATAGAAAAATCATGTTTTAGAATGAAGTTTTTGAATCTATGTATATATTCATGTTTTAAATGTTTTAACATCATTGTTTTGGTCTTTTGACCTTCCCAAAGTGATTTGAGAATATGAATGTATGAAATCATGTATTTAAGAATGAATTCTTGTTGAAAGCATGATTTTCGGTGAATTCCCTCGCTAGTGAATTTTTTCAGATTTCTCATAGCATATGAATTGTTTTGCACTGCATCCCTGAAAAGCACTATATGAAATGATTGAACTCTTGTTATGTTTTAAAGGTGGTTTTAAAATTACTAAAGAGGGAATCTAGCATGAAGTTTAATGTTCATAATGCATGTAATGAAAGATTCCATGGATTTGCTAAAGGCACTAGACCACCATATGTTGATGAAATTTTTGCATGATTTTGACTTGAGTTTCAAAACACGAAATCTTCTATATCAGTTGCATGTTTTTGGTGGTCTAAATTATGCTTTAAACGAAAGATTTAGCTTAATGTATTATGGATCAGAAATCATGACTTTCAAGTCTTGGTATAACGATACCAATTCAGACCAATGCCATATCAGACACAGACTAATAGATATTTCAGACTATCATGATTTTAGACATTCAGAATGTTGCATGTATAGAAAAGGTTAAAAATAGGCATACAGAGATGTTAGGTGGTTCCCTATAGAGGGCTTGAGTTCAAGTAACTCATTGCCTAAAACCGTGGTTTGCTGACCCGGGTATATTATTATACGCTGACTTAAGTGTCGTGTGGCGTATCAAATTTAGGAACTCCAACCCTTGCAGCATACTAGGGTTGAAGGATTCCCCACCGAGTCAATGGCGGATTCCATATCGCCCATGGAATATCAGACTTGTAGGGGATACCACATAACTCAGAAGTAATACACAGATCAGAGTTTGAGATTTATAGACAGGTTACATATTTTCAGAAGGTGCCCATGTGTTTTTCAGAAACTATTTTATGCATAATGTTTGATGAACATTTGCTCTCACGTATTATATATATCTATATATATGTTCAATTACTCTATTTTGGATTGCTTCGCGTGCCAGTACAATTGTGCCAGCCCCCCTTTCCTCCCAGGTACTGAGGTGCAGTCTAGGGGTCCAGATCCTCAGTAGAGTCTACAGACAGGGTTGTCTCAGAGTTCAGTTGGTGACCCTTCTTTGCTTTGGAAGGCCTATTCATTTAGGTATTTATTTTAGTATGGCTTTTTGGTCTGCTGGGGACCTTGTCCCAGTTATTCAGATAGTATGTCAGTAGAGATTTTGCAGACGGTTGCAGATGTTTATTAAATATTGTTTGGCATGTTTTCAGGCCTTTAACTGTTTTAAATTGTTGACCATATTTCCGTATTATTGTGTCTATTCCGTATTACTTTGATCATATGAATTATGTGCATGATTACCAGAGAGACAGAGGGCGTTCCGCGCCTTCAGGTTCAGGAATGCTCATCACGGCCAGGGCCCCGGTTCAGATCGTGATAGCTATGAAATCCTTTTTTTTAAATGACACCCCTCTTAGATATCATTTTCTTTACAGAAGCAGTTAGTGCATTAATAGCATTAATCACTCCATCATGTTTCGCCTTGAAGTCTTGACATTTGCATGTAGAACATTCGCTAGATGTGGCAAAATCTAGAGAAAACTTTGTACAACCAGTATGATCATAATCATAATGGCTTATTTCAAAAATTGTAAGAGAAACATCATTAGCCCCAACAACAGCACCACTACCACTACCATCATCAACAGCAACAAGACCACCCTCCAAAATTATTTTTCTTGTAATGATTATTGCTCCAAACAATTCCATTTTTATTCAATCAATGACCTTATAGTCCGATAAAGTTTGCACAAACCGTAAAGTAAGAAAAAATGGCACCTTTAACTCTCGGTTGGTCGGAACAAGCCACGGATGGACAATCCAAAATAAATCAGTACATATATTAGAATGATGATAAAATTATTTTAAATCACCATTAATTAAAACAAAAACTTGATTAGAATTGGACTTACTGCTTTCTTCGAGGGATTAAAAAGATCAAGAAATTATGTATTTTTATCAGTTTTAGCTGACAACCATCTCATGATTCTTGGACAAGAAATTTCTTCCTGGTAGTTCACTTGTTGTCTCAAATAAGGAATGGCTTCAAATACCCAAGCCTATAACATAACGCCAATAAATCAAAATTATTATTAAATAAAAAAATAAATCATATCATGATAAAAGAAATATATACCATGAAGGCCCATGGAAAGCCATATAAGTTGACTAACTTTGGCATTAACGGACTCAACAAATATTTAACAGTCATTTTGAAGCTTTCATTGTTATACCCCATTTTAACACGAGGTCAAAATAGTGTACAATATATTGGAAAAATTCTGATTTAAATTAGGAAGTCTCCACCTAATTAGTTCTATGGTGAATTAGGACATCTATTATAAACTATGTGATTAAAGCAATTAAAGACTTCATTTTAAGGTCTACTTAACTAGCGATTCTGAGTAAGGGTTCTAATTATCCTAAAGAAAAGGGATTAGGCACCCTAAAAGATCCGCTAACTACGGTTAACTGGCCAAACTTAGGTTGATGATATTTTAAAAGGGTTATCTATTCTTTTTTATCTATTAAATAAAATTAATTTGAGGAAAAATAATGATAAAACAAAATTGTGTTTAAAAAATGGTGGAGATTTGAAATGATTTATAAAAGAATACATGTTTGTTAATATATGTAAAGGTGCATAGTGCGGTGTTAAAATAGTGCACAGGTGTAAATAGAAAAAGATGTCTATTTTTACATGAAAAGGTGAATTTAAAATAAAGTATCCAATCAAAATAATAAAATTATATGATAATACATGCATGATGCTCTAAATTATGATATAGCTTGGATCCTATTCTCTGGGAACATATTTGAAAAGTGGAGTCATTCTAACCTTTTGACATACAGACATGTATTTTTAGGATTTTCAAAAATCAAAAATTTAACATATATAACTTGCATCTTGAATCCTTAAAATCTTTATTGTTCATTTGTTTGTATTGGAAAGAGCTTAAAAGGAATTGAGAGAAAAAAATAAATCATCTTGCAAACCCAAAAGATATTTTTTAACTTAATTGAAAGCATTAAAATAAACTCGGTAAAAGGAAATTTCTATTTGGGTATATTCCTTGGATTCAAAAATAGCTAAACTTTAAATGTTACATCTTCTTGAGAGGTGGGTAAATATACGACTATGTTGAACTATCTTTCCTAGTTGGTTAGCACGAATCCAAACATAATTGAGGCAAGTACAAATATAAATAACAAGATGATAATGTACAAACCATTAATCAAAAAACAGTGAGTATGTCTCGCAAGAAAAAAAATATATAAAGCTTGGAAGTAGAAAGGAAAGTAATGGACTCTTTGGGAAGGAGTATCCTTCTAGACACGATTGGACGATGCATATTAGTCGCTTCTCTAATTTGGATAGAGATGGAGTTAAATCGTAACTCCAAACACGCTCCTGAATATACATGTAAAACAAGGAAAGGGAATGGATTAGAGGCAAATATGAACTCACTCAGAATATAAATTAAACAAAACATGCCCTTAAAGACCAAGAACTAAATCAAACTATCTCCATACCAAAAGAGAATATAGAATAACCAAGACATATGATCTGTCGTGGCCACTAAAAAGAGCCTTCCTTTTCAATAGCAAATGCCACACACCATTTCCCTAAGTGATAAAATCTAACTAGCCTCCCTTTTCAATAGAAAATACCACACACCATTTCCCTAAGTGATAAAATTTAACTAGCCACTTTAAATTCTTTTTATTCTCACTCATACACAAGACACATAAGCAAACGTTGCTATTTTTTAATCCTTAAAAACATAACCCAAATCAATACTCATAAAACTGTGAAACTATATCTTAAGGTAAAGAACTGGATAGCTGATACTCATTACAGAAGCAATCATAAATCATATTTTTTGCAGAGTATCATTGTGAGCGTCCTGATTTTATTTTGTAATGTATATTTAAACAAGGAATCTTAAGTTTGTACAGAGTGGATCCGAATCAGTTTTAGCCTACATGATGCTTGCATATATGTTCTCTAAGTATAAATAGATTGCATGCCCATTCTATATATCTAGCTAAACAAGTACTGTAACTGTGCATAATTGCCAGGAAATAAAACTTAAAGAGTGTGCCAATAAAAAATAAAAATTTAACCTTACGTGAGTATATGTATTTTAATGAATCGATAAAACACATAAATAAGACAACATATCGATTACAAAAACATAATCTCAACACCAACCTTTTGTGGGGCAGTGAACTAAGACGTCGCCTTGGATATACTCATGATAGATTGTCCAATGAAAGATGCTGAAATCCTATATTCTATCTTGAATTTTTTTTCCTAAAAAAAAGAGTCAAAGCTAAAGAAATTTAAGATTAGAAAATCTAACTGAATAAACTAGATCATGAAACTTTTTAAAGAGGAAAATACAGCTCCAAAAATTTGTTGCTAGGGGGTGTATGCATTGGCTTCCCCCCCCCCCCCCCCCCCCCCCCCCCACCAACAATTTCTTTTGCTGAATATATAAGGTGTTATTTATAGGTAAAAACCAAGGGTTAGTGTTCTTGGGCGGGAAAATAGATTTTGAATTTTGAACTTGGTCAAAAATTACCATTGAAATTCTAACGTTTGGGGTTGTTGAACATTGAAGTCTTTGGCTAGTTTTACAGGCTATGTGATTGAGAATACAATGATAGAAAAATAGGGTAGCTAATCTCTGGCCACGGTGAAAGACCCATGAAAATTTGCTTGAACAGGGTGAAGGGATATTGAGGGAGAGAAAAAAGACGAGTAAAAAGTCACACTTTTTGTCAGGGAAAAGCAAAGTCCAAATCTGATATAAGACTTGAGGGAAGTTAGGTCATTTTAGGTGAATAAATTAAGGGTACAATAGGTGATTCATGGTAAGTAGGGTTTTAAGGCTATGAGTTGGATGTTGACCAACCAATAGGAGAGAGACCCGTGGCGAAGGGAGAGGCAAGAATGTGGAAGATGTAAAAAAGGTATGGCAGGGATGTGTTTGGTGTATGCCATGACCGTTTGGCACCTTACGTGGCTCAAACATGGCATCCGTGTGGCGCTGAGGTAGAAAATGAGAAGAAACAATGGGCTTTGTGGGTCAGGCTTAATTTTGGGCCAAAGTTATAAGAACATTAACAAAGAATGGGAGGATTTAAATACTTTATTTCTTATAATATTTTGGCTTCTAAATTAATAGAAAATAACACTTTCAATAAACATATTAAAAATCTCTTAAAAAATAATAATAATAATAATAATAAAATAATTATTTGATATTAAAATATAAGCATTTGAACAAAGTTGTGTGATAAATGTCAGAGCCAAACGATAGTGTTTATACAGTATAAATCCACAAAAATATTTTTCTTCAATTACATAAAAAAATAAAGTAAATATAATGTCTTTTGCGCAAGTTTATAGGGAATGCGACAATGATTTAAAATATAACCAAAATAGCAATAAATAATAATGATGATGATAATAATATTAATATTAATAATAATAATAATAAATAATAATAACAATGATAATAATAATAATAATAATAATAATTTCATCGATGATTCTTAATTTTAGAAATACAAATGTTAATAGGACGCATAAACTCCTAATTATAGGAATAACATACATGCAATGTTTTTTAATTATCAAAATTATTTAGAAGCGCAAAGAGATGACTTGAAAGAAAGACGGAACAAAATTGGGTGTCAACAGCTGTCCCTCTTTGGTTGAAAATGATGTAAGAGTTTTAGACAAAGAAGTTGACTTGATAACCTAATTTTGTCCCAGCTAACAGATTCTAGGAGGATATGTATGAAGAATATTAGGGAGGATTGTGGCCAAACTCCGGTCTCTGAGTTGCCTACATATCTCAGGTTTCATGAGAATTAAGTCAAACGTAGTTCAAGAGTTTTGATGAGGAAGAAGGTTGAGTGAGCTTACAACACCATGATCAACAAAGGTGTCTTAGAATCGTTAACTGATAAGAATAACTATGGCAGCTAAGAGGTTAGGCTTGAATAAGTAAAAATTGAAAATGGAGTCAAGCAAAATGAAACCTTAAGAGGATAAAGAGTAAAGGGAATTAGAGTGAAATTGAAACTGTGAATTAACAAAATTGAGGTATTGGATGAAATGAAGTAAATACATAGCTAAAGAGCAATACCTTTTAAAAAAAACTGTCCCAGTATCGAATTATAAATGAAACTGGGTGTCAAGATTGATAAAAAAAATAAAGAAGAGGGGCTAGAGATGGAAAATAGTCGAGGTTTAAGATTTTGTTAATTGAAAAATAAAAGGCTGGTGTAAAATTTCCTATGCGTCCCAAATGTGAGGCGTAGGTTGAGCAAGATTCGAGAGTAGATCGTTGACCATTATTGGTGAGCTTGACTCTCCAACAAATTTCCCCAATTTACTGCTAAAATAAAGTTCCACATTGTGCTATGTCTCCTTTTCTTGCATACGAGTTTTTCTTCCTGCCAAGTCTTGATAAAAAAATTAGCAAACAAAGCAAAGCATGAAAAGGAAAGAAAAATATAAATAAAATTCTTACAGAAAGACCATGAGACAAATGCATCCATCGCTTCTCTAGATACGATTGGTTGAATGTGCAGTATTTTAGAAGTAACAACTTCAAATTATATGGCTGTAAAATTATCAATCTAAATAGAAATATTAGCAAAATCAATGCTTAATAGCTAACAGACGAATAATGAAGCTTGATTTTTTAAGAAATTAAAGATAGCATGCATTGCTTAACTATAAAATAAATAATTAAGGCATTTCTAGGTGTTCAATTAGATGTAGGTGAGTATAAATATTTAAGTGAAAGTGAGCATGCATAAAATTTCTTATTTGAGGGCAGACTGTCCCAATATGTCCTACTTTAAGATGGACGAATTCAAAATATCCTATTTTAGGGTGGATGAACCCGACGTGTCCTATTTTAGGCTGGATGAACCCAATATGTCCTATTTTAGGACGAACAAACTCAACTATGTATTGCAAACTTACAAATATTAATGCAGTGCAGAGAGCTTGGTGCAATTTTCTCAAAATTTTCTCTAATAATTTTGAGAAAATTTAAGGGATAGCATGCAGTGCTTAACTAATTAATAAAAATAATAATTATAAAAGTAAATGAATAATTAAGGCATTGCGATATGTTCAAGTAAAACAAGCAAGCATAAATATCTAATTAAAGGCGAGCGTGCATAAAATGGTTCTATTAGAGGGCGGACTAACCCACTATGTCCTATTTTAGGGTGGACAAACCCAATTGTCCTATTTTAGGGTGGACGAACCCAAAGTGTCCTATTTTAGGTCGGACGGACCCAAAGTGTCATATTTTAGAGTGGATGGATCCAAAATATATTAAAACTTTCAAATATCAACAATGCAGAGAGCTTGGTGCGATTTTCTCTAATAATTTTGAGCAAATTTAAAGGATAGCATGTAGTTCTAAACTAACTGATAATGATAAAAGTAAATAAATGATGAAGGCATCGCGATAGATCCAAGTAAAGACAAGAAAGCATAAATATTTAATTGAAGGCAAATGTGCATAAATGGTCTTATTAGAGGGCGGACTAATCCACTATGTCCTATTTTAGGGTGGACAAATCCAATATGTCCTATTTTAAGGTGGACAGGCCCATAGTGTCCTATTTTAGAGTGGACAAACCCAATGTGTTCTATTTTAGGGTGGACGAACCCAATGTGTCCTATTTTAGGGTGGACAGACCCAACATATATCACAAACTTACAAATATTAATGCAATTCGAAGAGCTTGGTGCAATTCTCTAATTACGAACATTCATAAATCATTAAAAACTCTATGCAGTGCATTTACAGTGGTGAAAATTCAAGTGTGGTGCCTTTGCGATAGCAAATATTAGTATCCATAATGTGGCACCCATAATTTGGGATTTTGTTCTTTGACAAATTTTGCAGTCAGGAAAGTTCCTGCACTCAAAGAGAATTGTAAATTTTGAAATTTAAATCGCCTTGTATTTGCATCATTTTTGCGTTGCCTTTCTTGTGCTTTGCTAGCATGTGTTATCCTTCAAGAATAATCAGCATTTTCATTACTCAAAGAAAATTTGTTAGTAAAAAAGAAATGATTGCCTTGCATTGAACCATAAAGTTTTGACTATGAATTTCACTTCTTGTAGTTATGGCATTGCTGCAATTTGATGACGCGAATATGGCTCGTGATCTCAAACATTTGCTTTGCCAAAATTGAGATAGGCTATTCGCAAGGCTGTCCTAGTTTTGGCTATAGGAGAAATGAATTTTCTTTATATTATTATGACGGAACCCAGAATAGGCGCCTAAGTATCCCATTGCTAATAGGAATCAGGTCAAACGTAGTTCATATGATATGTAAAAAAGATGTTTAAATCCTTGGCTAATATGACTAAGTACCTATGTGGATTGCCTACGTATACACCAAGGAAATCAGGTCAGCCGTAGTTTGACTTACATAAAAAAAATTAAAAACGTACAAAGGATTGATATTAAGTTTACAAAATACATAATTGTTCCCAAAAGATGCTACACAAAAATTGACCATCCTATTACATAAAACCTAGATGACATATTTTAAAACGAATCACACTGCACTTTAATCATCATGCTCAAGAAAACCATTGCTGGAGTTCTGCCAGGTGCGATTGTAAGTGCTAGCAAAAATTGCAGGAAAGGATGAATTAAGTTTTTTTCCTTTTGGATCCTTAGGAAACTCTGCAAATTTCCAAACTCCTCTAGGAGTACTGCTAGAAGACCTATATTGCTTGACAAAGTCATCGACTAGGTTGCCCCAAAAATACCATTTTCACATATCCTACTTTACATACCTCATCAAAGCTGGACCGTAAGTGTCCTAACAAAAAGTCTCATATTTAGTTCATTATTTTGACCAATATTTCTCACCCAATCAACATATGCCTTCAGGTGGTCTATAGGAATACCAACTCTGCCGTACATTGGAATATTGTCATAATATATCTCAAAAGGTAAAGCAGACTCATTTGTAAAGGAAATCTGATTAGTCTCAATGTCAAAATACCTTCCATCCTTTGCTTTGCTTTTGCTTGTCTCCGCCAGGTTATTGAATGACTCTTTTGGAAAGGATGAGTGCATGTTAGAGAAAAGTTGGTCATTATAATCAAAAGTGGGTGCAATAATACCAAAGGGCGAGTATGCTTCTGAGCCTTTAAAGCTGGGAGGCGTAGAAGTGCCGAAGGGTGAGTATGTTTCTGAGCCTTCAGAGTTCTTAAAGTTGACTAATATTTCTTTCATGTTGTCAATTTCTTGATCTATTTGTGAAACTTTTGTCTCAAGCTTAGAAACTTTATCTTGATATGACTCTGATTCTTCGGAGTCGAACTCATCCTAAACAAGGTCAATCACAATAATTTGTTTAGCCATACCTTCCTTTAGTTACCTTTGGTGCTCAACTTAAGTCAACCTTTGAAAGGAGAAAGAAACATTCAGTAAGTGTTGAATAGTTGTTAAAGGCTATTAGAAATGGAGCATTTAGAAATGTGATTAAAAGAACCTAAGAGGTCAAGTCCTATAAGGGGTATAAGCACGAGATGATAATTAATAAAAAAGATAGAACACACGAAGATTAAAATTTGATAAGACAAAGGATTGTGAATGACTCAAAATTCTAACTTAATATTGTTGGATAAAAAAAAATATCAAAGACGAAGAAAATAATAGAATTTTCTAGATTTACGCTCTAAAGTTTGAGTTTTAAAAAAACATTGTGGAAGACCAATCCCAATTATCTCAAGATAGGAACGACACATGCCCTTTGAATGACTGAAACTTTAAGGAAGTATCAAATTTAGGGTTGTTACTCTAAAACAATTTAAGGAAGAAAATTAAACAACTAAAGTCAAGTATGACTTGACAGTTTGAGTAAAACAAATTTGAATATCTACGAATTTAAGAACCAACAAATGACTTGAAGGCCAATGGAAAGACGGAAGTATTGGAGGGCATAAGCAAAATTTTATGACATAGATCAGTACTAAATAAATACTACAAAGTGCTAAATGTTTCATTGTTATAAACAGAAGACTACACTACTAAAAGAGGGACCTGGAAGAGCATGAAAACATAAAGGATTCAAAAGTTCAAATTTAACACGAGTTTGGCAAAATTTGATTAAGCACGAATCTGACAAAATTTGAATTGAATGTTTTTAGCAGAACTATTTACGAAGAATTATGCCAACGTTAACAGAGTAGATTTTCTTTAACATGTGGCTGACATAAGTATTGAAATCTCGAAGAAAAAATTAAAATAATGATGAACTAAGCTCACTACAATTTTGAAGAAAGAATGTCAACCCTATAGGAGATCGTAAGAAATGAAAATAGGAGAAAACCTTAATTGAAATACTAAGAATTCAACGGACTGAAGATAATTTCCTAAATAGCGCTCTAGAATCGTTAAAATGCGTTAAGCGCAGAAGTGTTACAATAAGAATTCTAAAGAAATGTCATGATATAAAATATGTGAAAATGTGATAGATAATAAAGAGATACATAAGTCCAAATTTAATTTTCTTATCTAAAAATAAGGACAAAACAAAGGTGAAAATAACAAATAAATATCAAATCAAATTAAATTGCAAATAAATTCATGTAGGTCAAATAGCATGTAACAAGCAAATTTGCAGGACAAATAATGCAAATATGTTAAATAATATGTCCTAATATGCAAGTGACTCCTTTATGCTGGATGTAGGCCTAAGCGTCAAATAATTGAGATTTCGATAAATTGATTCAAGATTTAATTAATGACACTACTCTAACTTGGAGTTAGAATTTTCCAAACTCAATTTGGCCAAAATTTAACTTGGATTAATTTATCGTTAGCTCTGTAGATAATATGAAAGTCATCATAGGGTCATAAACCCTTTTGACATAAAGACGTTTTCTAAACTCGTGGGATGACACCATAGATCAAACCACCTATGGCTTATGCATGCATGGCCTAAATCAAGGGTGGCAACGCTCTATCTCAAGTTTTTCTAAGATTTGGGTAGACACAGACTTGGATTTCCTAGATAAGAAGGAACGTGGCCCACAACAGTAAAACTCCCTCTTACCCCACGTATTCACCGACTCTCTAAAATTGGTGATTTGAAAGAATTTTGGGAAAGTACAATGTACAATCCGCATGTACAATTGTAACGCCCCAAAATCGGGTCCCGAGACGTCACACGGTGCATAAGGTCACAAGTGACCCCAAGCTAACCCTTCTACTGGCATAACTCATAAGCAACTGAATAAAAATACAAATCCATACAAATCAACAGAAATTAACTCTTTTTTGAATCGGATCGATACAAAAATGGAATTTTACAGGATTACAGTTTTGCCTTTACAACCAAAATTGAAACAAAATACATCAACTTCTACTGACCATCTATGAAGCCTCTACTAGTACTGACTGTAGGTAGCCAGGTCATGACTCCCGACTACCCTAACTCAATACGACTAAATAAAAAAAATACAACACTATAAACTCTACATAACTAACCCAAGCCCTTGAATCAAAAGGACTCATCACTTGCTGACTGGATACCACAAACTGACTGGATCTGAAGGTACAACTATACCTTGTACCTACATTCCGAGAAAATGTAGCCCACATACGAATATGTGGGTCAGTACCATGGAAAAATATCGAGCATATGGGGGTGCAATGCATATATAAAATAATATCTTAATATCATCACAGTTTATAAAATTATGCATGCTGATATAGATGACTTACTTAGCTCGAATTAAATCATCAAAATCATGGATGAATAATACATGTAAAGTAAAACAAGTGAGTTATTACAATACGTTCTCAATTCACTTTCATCTCAATTTCAAATCATAAAAACAATCAAATCTCATGTCGAATCTCATTAGAATATATTCCTTAAATCTTTTAAGAATAATGACTTTCTCAAACTCAGCCTTTTAAGCAAATATGTTTTCATCTCAGATAGAAGAATACACACACACACATTGAGAGATCCTATAACCGACATAAACCATGTGATCTACATGGATTCCAACGTACAACCCACATTGGGGAGAGCCGTCCTATCCTTGCCATCGGAGTAGAACTTCCAGTATCAATTCAAAAACACTAGTGATCACTATATAAATCAGCCTCAGGCTCACATTCTACGAGGGCACGTAGTTTTAGGAAAGTAAGGTCACTTTATACCTCCCACTCTATGCTAAAGATTATTCCCGGACTTAGCTCAGAAATTTAAGTCAGCCGCAGGCTCACATTAAAGAAAATCCACAATAAACACTTCAACAATTTTCATCGGGAGCCAATTTACTACCCCTTTATCATAATCAATAAAAACGTGGATTTCTTTCACAGTCGAGTTCAAAATAACTCATTCACGATCAAAAGGTCAAATCATTCAAAATATCTCAAATATTCAACATCAACATGCTTATAACACACACTTTCTCAAAAAAACACAATTTTCAATGGGGATTCACGACCCAAATATCAAAATCATGATAAATATCGTTCAAGATTCATGCTTTATATCACTACACATGTAAATTCATCTTTCAAAATCATAAACATCAAGATTTCATAATAATCATCATAAGAAATGGGTTCATGATTCAAATTCATAAAAATCAAATAAAAAATATGCCTTTGTAAAGAACATTACTTTTGGGCACAAGAATGAAAGAGAGTTCTTATTGAAAAACCCCACATAGAGTTCTTGTTGAAAAACCCCACATACCTTGAATGATGAACTTTAGATCAATACTCATTTTTGAGATGTTAATCATCCCTTTGAATGATGGTTCTTGGAGTTCTTGAACTAAGAACTTGGAATCTTGAATAAATTTGTAGAATTAATGGTGAACTTTGGAGGTTCTTGAAGTTCTTGAACTAGGAACTTGGAATCTTGAATAAATTTGCAGAATTAATGGTGAACTTTGGAGGTTCTTGAAGTTGGATGTAGGAGCTTAGGGTTTTCTTTTTGAGGGAATTTGATGAAATATAACATATAATGCTTCTAATAGGCTTTAATATAGGGTTTGAACGGATTTTGGGTGAGGAGGAATGACCAAAACGCCTCTAAAAATCAAATAATTCTCGAATCTATCCTTTGGTGGACTGTTTTGATAGTCTGAAGTAGATCAACCATAATGTTTTACTCCGATATAAAAATTCGATGAAACCAATTTCATTAGAAAGAGAAATCTCATATATTTCCATTGAAATATAGTATCTCACCCAGATCATTGTGTACGAGGAGTTATGATCGTTTGAAGTTGGCCCAAAAATTCACTTTTGATAGGATGAAGTAGATTGACCATAACTTTTTGCTCCGATAGAACAATTAGATGAAACTAATTTCATTGGAAAGAGGATTCGCAGAGCTTTCCGTTGATATATAGTAGATCATCCAGATCATTATGTACAAGGATTTATAATCGTTTAAAGTTGGAGCAAAAATATGCCAGGCCTTAGTACTTTTTTTTCTGCACGTTTTACTGTTCACAGTTCGATCGGAATGGTCGTAGTTCGATTAGAATGGTCGTAACTCATCGGTCGAGTGTCCATTTTTTATGATCTACATATTGTTGGAAAGCTTATTTGATACTCTACACAATGGTAGGTCAATGTCTTAGAAATACTACACAGAAATTTTATGGATCGCTCTAAAGCGTAGAACTCGATATGTTTCTCATGAAATCTTTACGAAGAAAATTTTTTGGGGTATTGCATTATCTCCCCCTTGGAAACATTCGTCCTCGAATGTTTCTTGATAGGTTAAAGCACTGATCAACTGACCTTCTTAAGGGATACAATCTGAGACATATCGGCACGATTGGAATTACAGTTTCTTAGTCCTCTACTGAACATGCATATCTGACGCATAAATATCTAGCTGAATTGACTCTGGAATGTATGAATGTGTATGCAATAATAGCCAATTCAAGGCTCGTAATGAGAACTTGAGCATGAACTAGATGTATTTAAAACACAGAAGCTTTAAGAAGTCACGGGGTATCTCCCCCTTGGGACTCTATGTTCCTCTACAACACTTATTTCACAGGGTCACTAAGACTGTGCACGGGGCACCTATGAATTAGCTCATATGCATGACGCACGAACAGAGGTATACTCGTAACTACTGAGATGATCCGTATGGAAATGATTTCATTCCTAAGATCCTTGGATAACATGATGAATGATAAATGAGAAGGTACACTATACGATTCTGATTGACTGAGCTGGAATACTTGGAAAATAAAGATCGTTTAGTAGAAGTTTACAAATTGAAGCATAACTAGCTTCTAGAATCTGAAACATGTACACCACAATCCCTCAAGATAACAACTTAAAAATTCATCTAACCACAATATACATGAAAGCTTAATCTCAATCTTACTTCACATTACCACTTAGCTCAAAATAAGCATACACCATCTAGAGCTTCAATGCTTTCAGCTCAACTTCGGAATTTCAATCTTAAAGACTAATGCTCAACTCAAATTATTCTCATCCTTAACGGACCACGCTACCTCTGTCATCGCTTAGTAAAATCACACTTGTAAACTTATATTTCTAAACCATAAGAATCAAAATCACATCTAAAAAGCTCAACCATTACAGTCATACACTAATCCTCGAAATTAAAGCAGTCCCATAATATCTTGGGTGAACTTTCTCATCATAAACACAACATTAAACTTAATCATGAATCAACCAAACTTAGCCTCTTATATCCACTATTCAAGCCTACTAGATCACTTCCTAACAACTAATACCATTAATCAAGAAATCGTCACAGTCACCTTCACGATCACCGATCATTCAAACTTAACTTTTAGCACACAATATAACTTAAAATTTTTCACACGAAATTTCCACTTAGAAACTATAAAACAATCCTCAACAAATGCTAGCCCATTTAAACTTCATAACAATAATAATTGGTCATAATCATATAGCTTATGTTATTCACAATCCATTAACACATCCTTCTTTCACCCGTCACTACTATCTATCCTTCATACATAACTTAACTTAGTTCATAGCTCTCTACGTCTTAACTTAACTTGCTCTTGCTATCTAGAAAGTGCCCAGATTAACAACACTTACCCACCGAGTACTTCCATCACTAACCTATACTCTCTGTCATACAAATATCGTCAACACTCACTTCAGACCTCGAACAAACTCTATCAGTTCCTATTAACCCAATTGCATGCAAAAAGGGATTTTGATACTTATGCTCAACAAATCACACTTACCATCCTTCTTACTACTACACCTCCACATCCCACATGTTTAGCCAGCACAAGAAATAAGATGAACTACAAGTTTCTAGTGGATCGGAATAGGCTGCACACAGCTCCACTAGGCTTTGAATATGAGTTTTGAAAAAAAAATTGAGATGAATAACAAAACAGTTGTGCTAGTGAATCGAAAGAGCCCCACACGGCTTCACTAGACTTAGATTTTTCACAAACATAATGATAACAAGTTTACATAATACAAGAGATAGAAACTTGACACACAACATTCAACGATCTAAGAATACACCTTACTCTGTCTTAATTAAATAACTCATAAGAATGAGGGCATAACTTTCTACTTAAGGAACTTAACACACTAGAGAGCTCCTCTCAAGCCCTTTGTGTAACTTTTGAAATTTCTTCTAGAAAATATAGAAGCATTACCTGGGGAAGAACTGGAGCTTGGGAATCATGTTATCTCAAAAATAATACATAGAGGGAGAAGTTGTCACGCCTCAAAATCCCATCGGGCCGGACTGGCACCCGAAGCCGAGAAGGCCCGGGAGAACCCGTTCAGATACCTGTACTTTCACTTACATGTCACCAAAAATTTGGATAGCACTTCGTTGCATATAGAAGGGTCTAATTACCTGTATCAGCACAACACACACAAATATATATATATAATACTTGGCCGTCGGGGCCACCACATATACAAATATAACATCACTATATAAACTTCCATGACTTTACCCTTCCTTATGTCTACAAAGACTCTAGGATATACATGACATAACTAGGGTCGGGACAAACCCCCGCCCACACATGACTCCTGTACAATAACAAAACATAAGGGACCGACTCGGAAAGCTCCGAAGCAAACTGAAGCTCACCAACAATAGCTGTATGACCTGGCTCCTATCTATGCTGTGAATGAGCTGAAGCACCTATGCCTGCAGCATGAAATGCAGGTCCCCCGTGAGGGACGTCAGTACGAAATATGTACTGAGTATGTAAAGCTGTAAATAATCATATGTGATATGGGGGATCAAGAAAATCAGACGCAAGTGAATAAATCATAATAGAAGTGAACCACACTTCATAAACACTTTTAGGATCATGTACATTATCATTAATCTGAATTGGGTTCTTGAATTCAAACACATTTGTGGAACGGTATACATTCGTTCATTTTATTCTTTACAATTATCATTCGCCATTACCTCCTCCTCCCGAACCTCCAACCACCTAACAATAATCAATATTGTACCGTACTGTGACCATTAGGCTGCCTCCAGTACATATCAACTGTAATCATATCAAATATCGGGATCGGCCCATGCTAGGCTTAAGCCCCTGAGCTACCACCCACACGTATATCAAGTAACACACATAAGAGATCTTTCCAATAACTTAGTTCAAAAGCTTTTGAGATTATTACATTAGTGTTCATGCCAATATAGTACCGTTGGAATAATGATACATCAATAGGAACCAAGTAATAGACTTTTTATACAATAACGATGTAATAAAGACTCATTGGTACATCAACAATGTGTTTCGGAATCATCAATATCACAACAATGAAATAGGAGCCTTTTGGTATATCAATGAAACATTTTGACACTTTATAGAATGGAAACAACTTCGTTGGTAATGTAGAACAATACATGTTTTTGGACAACCTCGGAATCTTACTTGATGGAACATTGGTGTTTTCATGCCAAAGAACATCGTTAGAGTATGCTTTACATACCTCGTTGTAGATTCGGATACCAATTCAACACAACTTCCCGCCTTTACAAATCACTTATCTACAATGAAATGTTTGGCATCTAGTATTAGCAACCCAACACCACAATTCTCTTCCATAATTCCATACAACCAATATTTGCAAAGCATTCCAAAAACCAACTTGAACAATAGGTTTATGTGTATATATTTATATAATCATCATTTCAATACCACATCATCACACCAAATCCCTTCACAATTCAACATAATCCAACCATGCACCAAAATAATCAAACATCATTTCCAATCATCTTTCAACAACAATCAAATAACATACTTCTTATGCTCACATGCATATATATATAAATATCCATATAAATAACACCAACATAATTTACATCCTTACCATAAAATGGCTCTTTTTATTTCGAAGTCCTATTGGCACAAATAAGGGGTGCTTCTCGAAGCCCTCGAGACGGTGAACACAACTACGGAATCAATTTGGATTTTCTACGGTTGAATCACAAGATAATTGGAGTTGAACTTAGGCTAGGGTTTCTTATTCTTCAATAATTTGGATGATAAATGATGGATATGAGGCTAAGTATATGTATATAATGACCAATTTTCGTCCATGAGGTGATTGAAAATGACCATATTGCCCTTAAAATTTAAGTAAATCCGAATCTGTCCATGGTGGACTGTTTTGATAGGCTAAAGTAAATCGACCATAACTCTTTGCTCCGATAATGGATTTGGGTAAAACCAATTTCATTAGAAAGAAAACTCTCAGGGCTTCTCAACGATATATAGCAGCTCACACAGTTCATTTTTTACAAGGAGTTATGATTGTTTAAAATCGACCCAAAAATCTGTTTGGCTGCAGTACTTTTGTGTGCAGAAAATTTCTGCATATTTACTGTTCATTGCGTCCACCGTTTTCAAGTTTTGAACATGCTTTCTTATATCCGATACTCATCTGTTTTCAGAAATCTTTATATCGTTGGAAAGCTAACTCGATAAACTTCACATAGAAACTTCGACGAGCAAATTCTGGTATAAATAAAGTCGATTCCTATACACATATAATCAAACTATACACTTGAAACCATCTCAAAATAATCAATACTCATACTTAAACTCATATATACCTAACTTATGATCAATACATATACTCCAACACATATAACCATGGCTAATGCACGTAATTAAGTACGGGGTGTTACAGAAGTATAGATTAACATTGTAGATTCTGAGGAGGAATCTGAAAGAACACCTAACCTAGGTGCTTAGTTCACAACTTTTATGAACATGAATAAAGTACTTGAATCTTTGGAACTCAAAAGCACTGACAGCATACTTTCTAGCTCTCTTACAATCCTATAAATATCTACGGAGAATTAAGCTTAACTATTTCTGATACCTTAAAAATGAGGCAGAGTTGGCCAGAATAGAGTAAGATGAGAATCTATATAAGCTTCTTGAAGAACCTTTTTATAGCACGATCTTAGACTTGAAAGAAGGGAAACATTTCCTAAATGCCCAGTAGCCTCTCGAAGAAAAGTACAAATGTCTCCGTACCGTTCCGCAAGAATCTACTAGACACGACTTCATAGAAACCCTAGAACACTTGAACTTTGTGCTCTGATACCACGTTTGTAACGCCCCGAAATTGGGTCCTGAGATGTCACACGGTGCTTAAGTTCACAAGTGACCCCAAGCTAACCCTTCTACTGGCATAACTCATAAGCAACTGAATAAAAATACAAATCCATACAAATCAACAGAAATTAACTCTTTTCTAAATTTGATCGACACAAAAATGGAATTTTACAGGATTACAATTTTGCCTTTACAACCAAAGTTGAAATAAAATACATCAACTTCTACTGACCGTCTATGAAGCCTCTACTAGTACTGACTGTAGGTAGCCGGGTCATGACTCCCGACTACCCCAACTCAATACGACTAAATAAAAAAAATACAACACTATAAACTCTACATAACTAACCCAAGCCCTTGAATCAAAAGGACTCATCACTTGCTGACTGGATACCATAAACTGACTGGATCTGAAGGTACAACTATACCTTGTACCTACATTTCGAGAAAATGTAGCCCACATACGAATATGTGGGTCAGTACCATGCAAAAATACCGAGCATATGGGGGTGCAATGCATATATAAAATAATATCTTAATATCATCACAGTTTATAAAATTATGCATGCTGATATAGATAACTCATTTAGCTCGAATTAAATCATCAAAATCATGGATGAATAATACATGTAAAGTAAAACAAGTGAGTCATTACAATACATTCTCAATTCACTTTCATCTCAATTTCAAATCATCAAAACAATCAAATCTCGTGTCAATTCTCATTAGAATATATTCCTTAAATCTTTTAAGAATAATGACTTTCTCAAACTCAGCCTTTTAAGCAAATATGTTTTCATCTCAGATAGAAGAGTACACACACACACATTGGGAGATCCTATAACCAACATAAGCCATGTGAGCTACATGGAGTCCAACGTACAACCCACGTTGGGGAGAGCCCTCCTATCCTTGCCATCGGAGTAGTACTTCCAGTATCAATTCAAAAACACTAGTGATCACTATATAAATCAGCCTCAGGCTCACATCCTATGGGGGCATGTAGTTCTAGAAAAGTAAGGTCACTTTATACCTCCCACTCGTTGCTAAAGATTACTCCCAAACTTAGCTCAAAAATTTAAATCAGCCTCAGACTCACATTAAATAAAATTCACAATAAATACTTCAATAATTTTCATCGGGGACCAATTTGCTACCCCTTTATCATAATCAATAAAAACGTGAATTTCTTTCACAGTCGAGTTCAAAATAACTCATTCATGACCAAAAGGTCAAATCATTCAAAATATCTCAAATATTCAACATCAACGTGCTTATAACACACACTTTCTCAAAAAAACACAATTTTCAATGGGGATTCACAACCCAAATATCAAAATCATGATAAATATCGTTTAAGATTCATGCTTTATATCACCACACATATAAATTCATCTTTCAAAATCATAAACATCAAGATTTCATAATAATCATCATAATATATGGGTCCATGCTTCAAATTCATAAAAATCATGCCTTTGTAAAGAAAATTACTTTTGGGTACAAGAACAAAAGAGAGTTCTTGTTGAAAAACCCCACATACCTTGAATGATGAACTTTAGATCGATACTCATTTTTGAGATGTTAATCGTCCCTTTGAATGATGGTTCTTGGAGTTCTTGAACTAAGAACTTGGAATCTTGAATAAATTTGTAGAATTAATGGTGAACTTTGGAGGTTCTTGAAGTTCTTGAACTAGGAACTTGGAATCTTGAATAAATTTGCAGAATTAATGGTGAACTTTGGAGGTTCTTGAAGTTGGATGTAGGAGCTTAGGGTTTTCTTTTTGAGGGAATTTGATGAAATATAACATATAATGCTTCTAATAGGCTTTAATATAGGGTTTGAACGGATTTTGGGTGAGGAGGAATGACCAAAACGCCCCTAAAAATCAAATAATTCTCGAATCTATCCTTTGGTGGACTATTTTGATAGTCTGAAGTAGATCAACCATAATGTTTTACTCCGATATTCAAATTCGATGAAACCAATTTCATTAGAAAGAGGACTCTCATATATTTCCGTTGATATATAGTATCTCACCCATATCATTGTGTATGAGGAGTTATGATCGTTTGAAGTTGACCCAAAAATTCACTTTTGATAGGCTGAAGTAGATCGACCATAACTTTTTGTTCCGATAGACAAATTGGATGAAACCAATTTCATTAGAAAGAGGACTCGCAGAGCTTTCCATTGATATATAGTAGATCACCCAGATCATTATGTACAAGGAGTTATGATCATTTAAAGTTGGAGTAAAAATACGTCAAGCCTCAGTACTTTTTTTTTCCTGCACGTTTTACTGTTCACAGTTTGGAATGATCGTAGTTCAATCGGAATGGTCGTAACTCATCGCTCGAGTGTCCGTTTTTTATGATCTATATATCATTGGAAAGCTTATTCGATACTCTACGCAATAGCAGTTCAATGTCTTAGAAATACTACAGAAAAAATTTATGAATCGCTCTATAGCGTTGAACTCGATACGTTTCTCACGAAATCTTTACGAAGAAAATTTTTCATAGCATTACAACAATGTGTGTATGTCAATTTTTTGAAGTGGGGAAAGTATGACCTTAATGCCAATTTATAAAACGGTAAACAAGTAAGCAATTTATACAAAAGAATAGCAAATAAACATTTTATTCCAAACAAACATAATAAAACAAACAATTAGGGCGAAACAAACAAAAACGGACTTAATTATTAACCCAAGTTTGTTATGGTTAAGAACCTAATCATAATCCCCAGTGAAGTCACCAAGACATTATACCCCATTTTAACACGAGGTCAAAATAGCATACAACATATTGAAAAATTTCTGAGTTACATGAGGAAGTCGTCACCTAATTAGTTCTACGGTGAATTAGGACACCTATTATAAGCTATGTGATTAAAGCAATTAAACACTTCATTTTAAGGTCTACTTAACTAGCGATTCTAAGTAAGGGTTCTAATTATCCTCAAGGAAGGGGATTAGGCACCCTAAAGGATCCGCTAACTATGGTTAACCGGCCAAACTTAGGTTGATGACATTTTAAAGGGGTTATCTATTCTCTTTTATCTATTAAATAAAATTAATTTGAGGAAAAATAATGATAAAATGAAATTGTGTTTAAAAAATGGTGGAGATTTGAAATGATTCATAAAAGAATACATGTTTGTTAATATATGTAAAGGTACATAGTGCTGTGTTAAAATAGTGCACAGGTGTAAATAGAAAAAGATGTCTATTTTTACATGAAAAGGTGAATTTAAAATAAAGTATCTAATCAAAATAATAAAATTATATGATAATACATGCATGATGCTCTAAATTGTGATATAGCTTGGATCCTATTCTCTGGGAAAATATTTGAAAAGTGGAGTCATTCTAACCTTTTGACATATAGACACGTATTTTTAGGATTTTCGAAAACCAAAAATTTAACATAGATAACTTGCATCTTGAATCCTTAAAATCTTCATTGTTCATTTATTTGTATTGGAAAGAGCTTAAAAGGAATTGAGAGAAAAAAATAAATCATCTAGCAAACCCAAAAAATATTTTTTAACTTACATTGGAAGCTTTAAAATTAACTCGGTAAAAGGAAATTTCTATTTGGGTATATGCCTAGGATTCAAAAATAGCTAAACTTAAAATGTTACATCTTCTTGAGAGGTGGGTAAACATACGACTATGTTTCACTAACTTTCCTAGTTGATTAGCACGAATCCAAACATAATTGAGGCAAGTACAAATACAAATAACAAGATGATAATGTACAAACCATTAATCAAAAGACAGTGAGTATGTCTCTCAAGAAAAACAAATATAAAGCTTTGAAGTAGAAAGGAATGTAATGGACTCTTTAGGAAGGAGTATCCTTCTAGACACAATTAGATGATGCATATTAGTCGCTTCTCTGATTTGGATAGATATGGAGTCATATCGTAACTCCAAACGCGCTCCCGAATGTACATGTAAAACAAGGAAAGGGAAAGGATTAGAGGAAAATATGAACTCACTCAGAATATAAATTAAACAAAACATGCCCTTAAAGACCGAGAACTAAATCAAACTACCTCCATACCAAAAGAGAATATAGAATAACCAAGACATACGATCTGTCGTGACCACTAAACAGAGCCTCCCTTTTCAACAGAAAATGCCACACACCATTTCCCTAAGTGATAAAATCTAACTAACCACTTTAAACTCTTTTTATTCTCACTCATACATAAGACCACATAAGTAAATGTTACTATTTTTGTAATCCTTAAAAACATAACCAAAATCAATACTCGTAATAGAAAAAAATTAACATGTTAAACTATATCGTAAGGTAAAGAACTGGATAGCTGATACTCAATACAGAAGCAATCATAAATCATATTTTTCGCAGAGTATCTTTGTGAGCGTCATGATTTTTTTTTGTAATGTATATTTAAACAGGAAATCTTAAGTTTGTACTGAGTGGATCCGAATTAGTTTTAGCCTACATGATGCTTGCATACATGTTCTCTAAGTATAAACACATTACATGCCCATATTACATATCTAGCTAAACAAGTACTGTAACTTGTGCATAATTGCCAGGAAATAAAACTTAAAGAGTATGCCAACAAAAAATAAAAATTTAACCTTACGTGAGTATATGTATTTAATAAATTGATAAAACACGTAGAGAATACAACATATAAATTACAAAAACATAATCTCAATACCGTCCTTTTGCAGGGCTGTGAACTAAGACATCAGCCTCGGATATACTCACGATAGATTGTCCAATGAAACGTGCTGAAATCCTATATTCTATCTTGAATTTTTTTTCTTAAAAAAAGAGTCAAAGCTAAAGGAATTTAAGATTAGAAAAGCGAACTGAATAAACTAGATCAAGAAACTTTTTAAGGGGGGAAACACAGCTCTAAAATTTATTGCGAGGGGAGTATGCATTGGCTTCCCCAAAAAAAACTGCATTTGCTGAATATATAAGGTGTTATTTATAGTTGAAAACCAAGGGTTAGTGTTCTTGATTGGGAAAATAGATTTTGAATTTTGAACTTGGTCAAAAATTACCATTGAAATTTGAACGTTTGGGGTTGTTGAACATTGAAGTCTTTGGCTAGTTTTACAGGCTATGTGATTAAGAAGATAATGATAGAAAAATAGGGTAGCTAATCTCTAGTCACGGTGAAAGACCTATGAAAATTTGCTTGAACAGGGAGAAGGGACGTTGAGAGAGAGAGAAAAGAAGAGAAAAAGTCGCACTTTTTGTTAGGGTAAAGCAAAGTCCTAATCTGATATAGGACTTGAGGGCAGTTAGGTCATTTTAGGTGAATAAATTAAGGACACAATAGGTGATTCATGGTAAATAGGGTTTTGGGGCTATGAGTTGGATGTTAACCAACCAATAGGAGAGAGACACGTGGAGGGGGGAGAGGTAAGAGCGTGGAAGATGTAAAAAAGGTGTGGTAGGGATGTGTTTGGTGTATGCCATGACTATTTGGCACCTTACGTGGCGCAAACATGGCATCCGTATGGCGCTGAGGTGGAAAGTGAGAGGAAAAAGTTGGCTTTGCGGGTCAGGCTTAATTTTGGGCCAAAGTTATAAGAACAATAACAAAGAATGGGTGGATTTAAATAATTTCTTTCTTATAATATTTTTGCTTCTAAATTAATAGAAAATAACACTTTCAATAAACATATTAAAAATATCCAAATAAATAATAATAATAATAAAAAATATTTGATATTAAAATATAAGCATTTGAACAAAGTTGGGCGTAAATGTCATAGCCAAACGATAGTGTTTATAAAGTATAAATCCGCAAAAATATTTTCTTCAATTAAATAAATAAAGTAAATATAATGCCTTTTGCGCAAGTTTATAGGGAATGCGACGATGATTTAAAATATAACAAAAATAGCAATAAATAATAATGATGATGATAATAATATTAATATTATTATTAATAATAATAATAATAAATAATAACAATAATAATAATAATAATAATAATGTCGTTAATGATTCTTAATTTTAGAAATACAAATGGTAATAGGACATGCATAAACTCCTAATTATAGGAATAACATACATGTATTTTTTTTTAATTATCAAAATTATTTAGAAGCGCAAAGAGATGACTTGAAAGAAAGACAGGACAAAATTGGGTGTCAACAGCTGTTAAATGCCTCAAGATTCTCTGAGAGATTTATTAAACGGAGGCTTATGTTGTTGTTAACGTCTCTCGCCTAAAGAATATTATGTACAAACCAAACCAAGCACAATGATTGCTTGTGCTTCTTTGAGAGTCATTTAACTTTCAACGCTTCTATGAAATTTTTATTTTTGAAGCTTAGACTAACAATGGACACCAGGTCATCATGATCACTCGACTTGCCTTTGCCATTTTTGAGTGTGTGGGATGTTTTTTTGGGGGTTAGAGTAGGTATAACTTGAGAAGGTGTAGGAGGATAATATTTTAGTCCAGTAACTATGACAAACTCCTTCTAACCAAAACAAACAGGCATGTCACGGTAATTTATCTACACCTCATCTATCTTATCTTTGTTTTCATACATAAACCTATGCTTGAGAAGATCGTATACCATTTTTATCTGGAAACGAGCATTGTTGTCCTCCAGAAAATCAAGATATTTTCCAAAGCAGTTTTCCCTGAAATAAGCATCCAATTTTTGTTCTCCAAGTATTTTTCTGAAGGAGTCGAAAGATTTTCCCATGGCTGACTTAACCATGAAATCACCCGTTAAATCTGTGGAACCATCGCACTGTATTTTCATAAGAAAACGATCAATGCTGAAGGTTTTGACCAACTCTTCGGTGGAAGGGCTATTAGCATTTGGAACATCTCTTTTGAAACATTCCTTCTCCCCGTGTTCATTATATTCTGCTCCTGAATGAGATAACGCTTGTAAAGCAAGCTCATAGAGTGGTGGATGTACCCGAGCTGCTGCACTTGTTCCTTTACTTGGACTTGATTTGGTTTCTTTTCTTTTAGGAGTCATATTATATTAAATTAACAGGAATATAAAATAGATGATAATTGATTAATACATCATTTAAAAAGGATAACAGTAAATCTAACATGCACAACAGTAAAATAACAGTTCAAACAAACCACACATCTGTTGCACCAGGTATGCTATCTGTTACAACATATAACCGACCTGTTACAACGGATGAGTAAATCATTGAAAATAATAAAAACAAATCGTTAATTTGTTGCACTAGGTATTTTATTTGATGCAATATATAACCAACTGTTGCAACAGATGGGTACACCGTTAGAAACCATAAAAACAGATCATTAATTTGTTGCACCAGATAGTTTATCTGTTGTAATATATAACCAACCTGTTGTAATGGATGAGTAATCCGTTGGAAATAGTAAAAATAGATCACTCATCTATTACACCAGGAAGGTTATTTGTTGTAACATTAAACCAACCTGTTGCAAGGATGAGTAATCTGTTGGAAACAGTAAAAATAGGTCACTAATCTGTTGTACTTGGTAGTTTATTTGTTGTAACATATAACCAATCTGTTACAACAGATGAGTAATCTATTGAAAACCATAAAACAGATCATAAATCTATTACACTAGGTAGTTTATGTGTTGCAACATATAACCAACCTGTTGTAATGGATGAGTAATCCGTTGTAAATAGTAAAAACAAATCACTCATCTATTTCACCAGAAAGGTTATCTTTTGCAACATATAACCAACCTGTTGCAAGGATGAGTAATCCGTTGGAAATAGTAAAAACAGATCACGAATCTGTTGCACCGGGTAGTTTATTTGATGCAACATATAACCAACTGTTGCAACGGATGAGTAAACCATTGGAAACTATAAAAATAGATCACTAATTTATTGCATCGGGTAGTTTATTTATTGTAATATATAACCTACCTGTTGCAATGGATGAGTAATCCGTTGGAAACAGTAAAAATAGATCACTCATCTGTTGCACCAGGAAGGTTATCTGTTGTAATATATAACCAACTTATTACAAAGATGAGTAATTTATTGAAAACAGTAAAAATAGACCACTAATCTATTGCACCAGCTAGTTTATCTGATACAACATATAACCAACTGTTGCAACGGATGAGTAAATCATTGGAAACCATAAAAATAAATCACTAATTGATTGCACCAGGTAGTTTATCTGTTGCAACATATGACCAACCTATTGTAACGAATGAGTAATTCTTTGGAAACAGTAAAAATAGATCACTCATCTATTGCACTAGAAAATTTATCTGTTACAATATATTAGTTTGGATTGATGAGTGATCCAATGGATTGGTTATCTGTTGCAACATATAACTAATTTGTTGCACTAGGAAGGTTATCTGTTGTAACGTATAACCAATCTATTGAAATATATCACTCATCTTTTGCAAAATGAGTTATCTGTTGGATCAATATTATTTAGATTTCTTCCAAACAGAAGAGTCTTTTGTCACAACGGATGAATGATCTGTTAGATTGTTCATTTGTTGCATTAGATTTTTATAGTTGCATCAGACTTTCATCTGTTGCATCAGATATTTGCATCTGTTACATCAGATATTTTCATTTATCGCATCAGATGTTTTATCTATTGCATTAGATATTTTATCTGTTGCAACACTATTTTTAACAAGACAAACAATAAATCAACCCAGCAACACCAACACATCACACACACACTAAGAACATCAACTGTGACCAAAAATCACCATCAAATCTGAATCAACAGTCCGACAACAAGAAGAATAAATGCCAGAAATTAGGGTTTTATTCAGTCCACATTTCATATTTAAGTTAGAAATATTGAAATTGTTAACCAATACTAGAAGAGTAGTTGGCTCAAGTTCCTCTGTTTCTTCATAATTTTTTATATGTAAAAAAGGAAATGGGACGACGAAGAACTCGAAGTTGTTGTCGCCGGAGAAGTCTTCACGTCGATTGACGGTTGAAAGTCGAAAGGTAACTCGCCCGACTATTTATCCGCCGGAGGTTGAAGTCGCTGGGGATTGAAGGGAGAATTTTGCAAAACTGTTGGTTGGGAGAAAGTTGAGATAAGCTATCGAGAGAGAGAGGAGAGAGATGATTGATTTGGATTGAAGGGGGTGGGTTGATTTGTATTTTTGAAAAGATTAGAAAGTTTTGAAAATATTAATCAAGTCCACAATTAACTTAATCAAGTTTCCTAATGATGTTTGACACTTTAAGTTAGTCAATGTCACCAATCCTTCATTCAAGACTTAAGACATCTTTCCTTCAATTTTCTCAAGTAGCATACTTAAGACTATAATTACAATAAATAGCAATACTTTTGTAAAATTACAGTTTATAGCAAGAGTAGCATTATTTTACTCATTAACTAGGCAAGCGCATGTTTTACTCTCACTATTTTGCATTTTTCTATTTTCACTCCACTATTTCACCTCTCCCAAATATAGTCAGATCTTTTACCCCTTTTTTTATCTTATTTTTTTATCATTTTATTTTTTTATTTTATTTTATTTTTTCACTTTATTTTCTCTCTTCTATTTCTTTTTAATTCTTTTTTCCCTTTTTGATATTTGAAGATAATTATATCCATGATCTTCAAGATTTCAATATAAAGCATCATTACTGTCTTTCACTCTCTTACATCTCTACCTTTTTTTCTTATTAGTTTTTTTTCATCTTATTTTTTTATTTTGATTTCATTTTCTTTTTCATTTTTTCTTTCCACTTTATTTTCTCTCTTCTATTTCTTTTTTTCCTTTTTCGTTTTCTTTTTTTCCTGTCTCATATCTTTTTTTTTTCTATTTTTGTTTTGTTCTTCTTTTTTCTATTTTATTTTGTTTCTTTTTTCTTTTATTTTAATACTTCTATTTCTCTTTCTTCCTTTTTTTTTTCTTTTTCACTTCTCTTTTTTTTATTTTTTATTTTTATATTTTTGTTTTATTCCGTTTTTTACTCTTCTATCTGTAACTTTTATTTTGAAAAGATAAATATGTATATCACATACACATATTCAAAAAATATACAAAATACATAGGCATAAAGATCTGGATATGTATTTTAGTATAAAACATACATATGTATTTATTTACGAAATACATATCATATTCATATTAAACAGAAACAATCATAACTATACTATATATCTTCATATGTATTTGTGAAATACAAAGGTGACTCATATAAAATAAGAATATACATATGGGTCAGGTATGTATTCTGTAAATACATATGCAGAGCTATATGTATTTTAGACGATGTTGAATTTATATTTGAACTGTACGTACTATGTCATTTTAGAGGGGTAACATATGTACTTAATTATTTTACTATGTCATTTTAGAGGGTAACATATGTATTTAATTATTTTCTTATACTGTTTAAGATGTGTATAATGTATTTTTTTTATTACTTATATGTATATGTATATATTTTGTATCCTATATGGTTATATATACATGTGAGTCAAATATGTATTTCTGCAAATACATATCCAGATATATATATGTATGTTTTTTATCGTAAATATATATGCAGATCTGTATTTCTATTTATTTTGTATATTTTTTGAATAAGCATATATGATATAGATATTTGTCTTTTAAAAATAAAAGATAGAGATAGAAGATTAAAAAAAAAAAATTTTAAAAAAAGAAGTGAAAAAAGAAAAAAAAAAAGAAACAAAAATAGAAACTAGAAATAGAAGTGTAAAAACAAAATCAAAAAAAAAATAGAAGAAGAAGAAGAATAAGAAGAAGAAGAAGAAGAAGAAGAAGAAGAAGAAGAAGAAAACGACAAAAAAAATGAAAAAAGAAAAAAAAACGAAAAAAGAAAAAAATAAATAAATAAACGAAAAAGGAAAAAAAGAAGTAGAAGAGAGAAAATAAAGTGGAAACAAAAAATAGAAAAGAAAAAGAAATTAAAATAAAAAAAGATACAAAAAATAAATAAAAAAACTAACAAGAAAAAATAGTTAGAGATATAAGAGAATGATATTTTAAAATTTTAAAGATCATGGAAATAATAATCTTCATATTTGAGTTTGATTAGGAAAAGAAATCTACTAATTTAAATAAGAGTAATTTATGAGAATTTAATTAGATGAGATAATTATTCCTTATTTAACTCAATTAATTTGAGTAAAACAAGACAGTAAATCTTGTTATATATGTATTTGTATAGCAACAGTTTACTTAAATACAAAATACAATTTACTATTTTTCGTAATTATGAAACTGTTGCTATAAAGTTACAATTAAAGCTCTATAATTGCTATTTCTGAAATTTTTCCTTTTAAATATTCTGCTTGGATCATAATACCTTAATATTAATAACTTATGTTTGTAATTCAATTTTTCTTAGAGTTTTATTGGATGAACATGTTAATAATGCAGGGTGAGAACTAAAATGTTAAGGTTCTAAATTTCAGTACGTGTTTAAAGATATATGAATATCTTGAGAAATTTAGAGCGTCATTGATGGAAGAAGAGACGAGTGAAATAAAGACAACCAAGAAAGAAGAAACGTAGCAAAGCGTAATAAAAAAGAAGCGAGAAAATGGCCAACTCATTGTTTCTTACGCCACTGCATGCATTACTCTGCAGCAGTGGCGTGAAAAATGCAAGCTTTTTAGACCCTTTCCGATTGCCTCCTGCATCACTGCTTGCCACATCTCAGGATCTATTCTAGACTGCTGCACCATTGCCTTGTTTTGCAACAGTGACACGAAACAGAGTACTCCTCGTGCGAGTTGGAGACGGCTTTACTTTATTCGCACGCACCCGAAATTCTATAAACACTAGTTTTAGTCTTTTAGATGAAAATTAGGGATTATTATTATTAGGCAAAATGATCTTCTGGACCCCTATACGATTTTGTAAGTTGGACACTTCTACTTATATGTTTGTCATCTGAACCTCTGAACCCACTAAAAAGCAACATTTTAAAATCTTTTTTGGTGAGTGTTACACACTCTCCTCCACATCAATTGTCTATATATATATATATATTACATTAAATTTTAAGTCATTTTTAAAATGCTACATAACAAATTAAATATTAAAATTAATTTAATTAAATAAAAAAATTTATAAATTGTAAAAAAAATTGAATAATCATATTTTTATTTTTGCTCACAAATTAAATATCAAATCCATTCCAAATAATTAAAATTCTTCTCCAACTAATTTAAATTTTTAACTATAAATTCATACATACAAACATAATAAATTTTTTATTTTTAAATTTGAATATTTTTAACAAATTCACAAAGTTTAATTTTCTTAAGGGAAATTCACTATTTTTTTCAATATTCACTATCACTTACTTTCAATTTAAATTTAAATTTTAATCCCCAAAAAAATAAAA
>NC_061118.1:132162761-132174768 GCF_002878395.1 Capsicum annuum
TTGTGTCAAATCAAAATAGGTCATTCTTTTTTAAACAGAGGGAGCATTAGGTTGAGATTTTGAGGTTTGATTAGATAGTGACGAGTCCAGGGACATACGTGAGGAAGCATAAGACCATTTAAGGAGTCGAAAGGCGCGTGGAGAATAGAAGAGATGGGCAAGGGAAAGAGTGAGTGGCGGGAAGACTAACACAACGGTATTTAGAATAACGGGAAGGTGAGGGTGAGTATCTAATGTGGATTTCGCTAATTGTATTTTATCCATTTGGTGGAATATAATAATTAAAATAGGAGGAAATTTTAAGTGAAATTATACTTATACAATGGGAATTATAATTTTGGTAGTCCTCACAAGAATTTTGTAGACATTTTACTTTTTTTTGTAAAGCAAAGTTGCTACACATATCAAATTTATAGTGTATTGATGATTTCATTTTCTTGTATATTTCCATTTTTGCCTTCTTTTTTTTTTGTCAAGACCATCTCCACTTGGTCTTTTGTAATTGGTTTCTTTTTGTTATTTATTGGATTGCTTTTTAATTATAACTTCTTTTATTTATTACAAACAATTACTTTAACTTGAAGAAAATTATGCCAGAATAACTTTTAATACAAAATTAAAGTTTGCAATAATATTTTACTACACTGTTGAAATCTTTTTAAAAAATTATTTAATTTTTTTTATAAGTACTAAATAGGGCAACTTAATAAATAATATCTTATATTTATTATTTTTCTTAGTGGACATTAAAAAAAAGTAAATTAATAATTAAAATGAGACTAAAAGATTATTTTTTAAAGGGCGTGTAAAAAAATAAATATGACAAGTAAATGAGTATTATATTACTGTAATTCAATGTACTATTTAATGTCCTTATTCATTAAATAGCTATTCATTATTAAGTTAATTTGTGTTAAGGCTCTAAATTAATATTCTAATTATTTTAATATAAACTTGAAGTCATAGAAATATTTGTTCTATTAAATAATTCTATAAGAAGAAAAAAAAGAATTTTCATCAAAATAAATTTATTTTATCTATAATAACAAATTCATAAAAGTACTGTATTTTTTATTTATTATTTTTGTCAAATCATAATTATTTATATACTTATCTTCAAAAATTATTTATCTTCAAGAATTATTTATATATCTAATTCTCTGACAATATATTTATTTCTCAAAAATAATATTCTAAGATTAATTATAAGATAAAAATATGATATAAATTAATATTTTATTTTTCTATTCTAAATTTGGGCTCGGGCTTAGCACGAGTCTGGTTGGAACTAGTATATATATATAAACCAACATATGTATATTGAATTAGTTGTACTATGTGTATATGCCTATGTACATACATATATTTAGATATGCATATGTATACATACATATATTAAGGCTCTAAATTAATATTCTAATTATTTTAATATAAACTTGAAGTTATAGAAATATTTGTTTTATTAAATAAATCTATAATAAGAATAAAAGATTTTTCATCAAAAAAAAATTTATTTTATCTATACTAACAAATTCATAAAAGTATTGTATTTTTTATTTATTATTTTTATCGAATCATAATTATTTATATACTTATCTTCAAAAATTATTTATCCTCAAGAATTATTTATATATCTAATTCTCTGACAATATATTTATTTCTCAAAAATAATATTCTAATTTAAATTATCCAATTATATGATTACGAACTTAAATAATTATGAATACTTATCAAAAAGCATGTTTAATATTTCATTAAATAAGATTAATTATAAGATAAAAATATGATATAAATTAA
This sequence comes from Capsicum annuum, assembly GCF_002878395.1. Lineage (NCBI taxonomy): Eukaryota > Viridiplantae > Streptophyta > Magnoliopsida > Solanales > Solanaceae > Capsicum > Capsicum annuum. The sequence continues at coordinate 132,164,559 of NC_061118.1, forward strand.
TATTTATTTTTCTATTCTGATTTTGGGTCCGGGCTTAGCACGGACCTGGTTGGAACTAGTATATATATATAAACCAACATATGTATATAGAAATAGTTGTACTATGTGTATATGTCTATGTACATACATACATACATACATATTAAGGCTCTAAATTAATATTCTAATTATCTTAATATAAACTTGAAGTCATAGAAATATTTGTTCTATTAAACTTAATTTATTTTATCTATACTAACAAATTCATAAAAGAACCGTATTTTTTATTTATTATTTTTTTCGAATCATAATTATTTATATACTTATCTTCAAAAATTATCTTTCTTCAAGAATTATTTATATATCTAATTCTCTGACTATATATTTATTTCTCAAAAATAATATTCTAATTTAAATTATCCAATTATATGATTATGAACTTAAATAATTATGAATACTTATCAAAAAGGCATGTTTAATATTTCATTAAACAAGATTAATTATAAGATAAAAATATGATATAAATTAATGTTTTATTTTTCTATTCTGAATTTGGGTCCGGGCTTAGCACAGGCTTGAGGGGAACTAGTAAATATAATAAATATCTATGTAAGTGTCACATAAGCACAACGTAGACGTTATATAAGTTAATAAAAGTGTTACTTATGGTACTTAATCGTTCAAGGACAAATACGAGGCCAGAGATAGATTTTAGGGGCAAAAATAATAAAAAAGTATAATGAAGGGCAAACACAACCCTTTACTAAGAGTACAAGGATAAATATGATCCTTTCCCTTTACTTTATTCTAGATTTTCATAAAAACATGCTGGTTGAAATATGAATTTCATTTATTTATAATTGAACTTTTTTATCTGGAAGTTATTTATTTCTTCTTGATTTGAATTATTCGTTTGCTTGAGCACCTTACGATACTATCTAAAGCTTATTTATTGGATTTGAAAAAGGAAACTGCAAGTGTAAAAGGGAAAATTGGCTAGTTCGTGATTGTATTTGTGGGGTTTGAAAAGGCCAAATAACGGGTCAATGTGTAATGACCCTTCAGGTTATTTTCTTCACTTTCGTTCTTTTTCTGCATTTAGAACTTTTCTATAGCTGCTCCAAGTCATTTATGAATTGTACAGTTTTGTTATTGGGCAGTTCATTTGAATTTTAAAGTCTTTTGAAGTTAAGGAATAAGTATCGGGTCTAAACCTTGGGTCAAAGGCCTCAGATAGCATTTTTGATAGTCTTATCAGCTCCGAAACATCGAGTTTAGACTAGGGGGCCCTTGGTCGGTCCTGAGACTTTCAAACTCATTTTGGAATGTTGGTGAAATTTGGCTAAAACAACCTCTTAGAGTGTGGGACCTGTTTTTTATAAAAATGACCTCGAATGAAAAATTTGATAGTGTTGTTGAGTCTGGAATGTTGAATTTGGTAGGATATCATAGTTCATTTGCGAGCACGGGATTTTGAACTAATCTTGAGCACTTGATTAAAGTACATTAGGACTTGTTGAACTTAGTTGGTGCCATTTTATCTGGTGTAACCGCATAAGCATCCAAGGGACGACTTTAGCGTCCCTGAGCCTCTTTACCGAAGCCTAGAAAGCCTATGCATGATCACTTTAGCAGCCCATAAGTTCTTTAGATATGACAGCTTTAGCGGTTATTTAGATGCTAAAGGGACCATCATTGGCATTTTATATATAAGTCCCCTTCATTTTTCATATTTAACTCCAAATGTAAAATCCTTCATTAGAGACTATTTTAAGCTATAAATTCATGTAGGAATCGACCCTTTGAGGATGGGATTAGCGTTGGTAGGCACGTGATCGTTGTTGCACGTGATCGTTGTTAACTTCATAAGTTTTGTTTAACATTTAGTGAAATTCTGAATTGATTCTTTAATTTTCAACGGTGGTTGGAACTTATTTTGCTACTGTTTGAGCTTGGATTGAGCCAAATTTATGTAGCGATTGATCCTTGAGTTGCATGAGAGCTGCGATGGTTTTAATTTTAGCTATGGCTTGGTTTATCTGCTAGTGAATTGAAGTATATACCATCATGACCTGAGAAATCAGGGGGACAACTTGGTATCAGAGCCTAGGTTTTATCGGTATCATTGGTATAAAAGTCAATGTTTACTAGAGTCCCATAGATCGGTACAAAAATGTTAGTATCATATCTTCTGGAGGCTACAAGACATTCTTAGAAATATCTCATCTTTTTCGTTCACTTTTGTGCATTCTGAGTATTAGTTTCTAAATTCTTATTTGTTTCAATCTTTCATAAATGGTTAGGCTGTGGGGTACAACAGTTAAGGATCAGGACCTCGAGTCTGCTACTAGATCTCTAGCTAGAGGGAGAGGGCAACCCCAAGAAGTTATGCAAGAGCTGTAACTCCAACTCGAGATCAGGCTTGGAATTAATTGTTAGACCCTATTATTGCTCTTGAGCTAGAGATAGCCCTAGAGATTCCACCACGACAGAAGTATGTAGTCCAGGGGCAGCCTAGGACCCACTCAGGTTTATAACAACCTCAGTTCTCTATTATGTATTGATTTAGTTATTGGGGTTTGTTGACGGTCCGCCAACTGGCAAAGCTCATAGCCTATAGCTATGCCTCCCAAAGTAAAGGTTACACCAGCACCGGTAGTTTCATAGCCAATAGTAGCCCAACCAATTATGTCTACAGAGAAGTAGAAGGTGCTAGGATTATTTGTTAGATTAAATCCATATAGGTTTGTTGGGGCCTCGAAAGAGGATGCTTATGAGTTTCTTACCTAGTTGTTAGGAGGGATACGTAATTTGGGGTTGGTTAAGTCACATAGAGTGAATTTTACCATTATCAACTAGACAAGACAATGAGACAATGGTGGAGAGATTATCTTGATTATAGTCCAGTTGGATATCCATGTCTAACTTGGATTCAGTTCTCCAAGGCTTCTTGGAGAAGTACATGCCTCGCATCATACACGAGCACCTGAGGAATGAGTTTTCTATGCTGATACAAAGTTCTATGATTATGGTTGAGTATGAGGTGAGATTTTATGAGCTATCCAGGCATGCCATTATGATTTTACCTACAAAGTACGAGAGGATTGGCTATTTTGTTAGAGGTTTTGATGATGCCGCCTAAGTTATACCTTCTAAAAAGCACAAAGAAATCGCTGATCAAATATAGAACCCAACTAGGTTAGGATCAATCTTACAAGAAATAGGTCAAATTTCTATCGCATGTTTGTCTAAGTAATTTGATAGTAAGTAAAAAGGAGGTTTTGTGAAACAAAAGATCAATAGTAACAAGTCTTTATTTGTTGGACTTGTAATCAATATGAGAAAGACAGCAAGTTTGTGTTCTCTAATAGCATCATAACTCCATAGATTCTCCGTACTATAGTGATCTCTTATAGTATTCAACATGCAGAATCAATAGGTTAAGTATCTTCAACCGACTATACTACGCCCCTTGTAGATGAATATCCCCAATCACAAATATTAATGTGTATTCAGTGTTGCATTATTAACCCCTATCTATGTTTCCAAAATAGTCTTTCCTGTTGACCGACTCAAAGCTAATTACGTAAAGATAACTCTAAGTCTTGTTGTTGATTCGCTATTTCGATCTGGCTATCCTTGCTACAGTCTAAGGTAGAGATAGGGCAAGTTCCAACGCGTACACTCGTTAAAAATAAATCACACTAAAAGAAACAACAGTACATGCCCAACTACCTTTTACTCTAAACACTACTTTGTTAATCTATCATGGTTATCACAATCCTAGTTGTGGTATTCTTAGCTACTCATAATTGCAAGAACACAAGAAGAATTATGATAAAAATCATAATTATGAACTTACAATAAAAACATGAAATACTCCAAAATCTCACTTAGAATTAAAACCCTAAAAGTTGATGTTTGTGATTCCAAGGCCAAGAATGGGCCTTAGAATCTTATAATAATGTAATAAAATGTAAGATAATCATATAATCTGATATGAGTATTTATAAATACAAAAAAATCCTATCATAAACTATGTAGGAGAAATAGGTAGGCATGTTTCTACCAATCTTTCACAACCCGAACCGGGGCCCTGGCCGTGACGAGCATCCCAAACCATGAAGGCCCGAAACACCCCTGTCTATCTAGTAATCATGCACATAATTCATATGATAAAAGAAATGCGAAAGATACACAATATTATAGAAACATGGTCATAAGTCTAATAAAATCAATAATGGGAAATAAAGTCCCACAACATCTATCAACATCTAAAATTCGTCTACGCAATCTCCACTACATGACTAATAGTAACAGTCTAAAATCTTGGACAAGGCCCCCAGTAGACCAAAACATGACTAGAGATAAATATCTGAAAGTAAACAAGTCTTCTGGAATATAGAAGGCTCACCACTGCACAATTTGATCTGCGATCTGAAATATCTACTATTCATCTGGATCCTTAGACTGAGTTCAAAACCTGAAAGGATGGGGGGTCAGCACAAAAGTACTGGCACGCTAAGCAATCCAAAATAAAGTAACTGAAAATATATATATATATATATATATATAGATATATATATATATATATATATATATAATACATGAGAGCAATTTTCATCAAAACATCATGCATAAAACAGTTTCTGAAAAACACATGGGCACCTTCTAAAAACATGTAACCTGTCTGTAAATCTCAAACACTGATCTTTGTATTACTTCTGATTTAGGTGGTATCCCCTACAAACCTTATATTCCACGGGCGATATAGAATCTGCCATTGACTTGGCAGGGAAGCCTCGAACCCGAGTATGCCGCAAGGGTTGGAGTTCCTAAATCTAATACGCCACACGACACTTAAGTCAACGTATAATAATATACCCGGGTCGGCAAACCATGGTTTTGGGCAAAGAGTTTTCTGAACTCACGCCTTCTTCAGGGAACCACCTAAGCTCTCTTTATGCCATATTTTTGCCTTTTATGAACATGCATCATTCTGAAGTTTTAAAACACAAATCTGATAAGTTTGATTTCTGTTTTCATCTGTGTCTGTTATGGCATTTTCTGAGTTTGGTATCGTCATACCAAGACTTGCAAGTCATGATTTTTGAGTCATAATACATTAAGATAAATCTTTCATTTAAAGCAAAGCTTAGACCACCCCAAAACATGCAACTGATCTAGAAGATTTCGTGTTCCAAAACTCAAGTCCAAATCATGCAAAAACTTCATCAACATATGGTGGTCTAGTGCCTTTATCAAATCATGCACTCTTTGATTACATGCATTATGAACATTAAACATTTATGCTAAATTCCCTCTTTAGTGATTTAAAACCACCTTTAATTCATAACAAGAGTTCAACCATTTCATATAGTGCTTTTCAAGAATGCATTGCAAAATAATTCATATGCTATGAAAAATTTGAAAATTCATAATAAGATGGAATTCACCAAAATTCATGCTCTCAACAAGAATTCATTCTTAAATACATGTTTTCATACATACATATTCTCAAATCACTTTGGGGAAGGTCAAAAGACCAAAACAATGATGTTAAAACATCTAATACGTGAATATATACATAGTTTCAAAAACCCCATTCTAAAACATGATTTTTCTATGCCCATGAGAATTTAGGAAAACCCTGTGTACCTCTATTTCAGAAAACAATGGGTGCTTCTTGAAGCTTGTGGATTGGGGATTCCAAATCTCTAATCAATTTTGAAAATCCACGGTTGAATCTTGATTTAGTTGGGTTTTTAGTTTGAAACTCTTGGGAGTGTTCTTGAGAATTTTTTTGATTAATGTGGATGTATTTTGGAGAATTGGGGACTGAATTTCGTGTTTATGGCTGAATAAGGATGGGAAAAGGACCATTTTGCCCCAAAAACGGAATGTTTAAGTCACTTGAAACCATTTCATAGGCGCCGCCTATGATATGGCCTATATTTACATAGGCGCCGCCTATGCTATCGCCTATGCTTTCCAGTGGCCATGCATGATTGGTTAGGCGACGCATACTACTTTGAAAGGCCATAACTTCTTGCTCGGGTGCCAAATTTTAGCAAAATTGGTATCGTTGGAAAGCTAACTCAAAAATCTAGCATTTTACACATAGTAGGATCTCTAATTCGACATATACAAAGAGTCATGGTTGATATAAGTTGACACAAATTATAATATCCACTTAAACTTAATCGATCGAAGTAGTTTTCAACTCGTCCTTGAGTCAAAGGACCTCTATGGTCTAAATTCAAGCTTATGGATTCACATACTATGCAAATAATTAACATGCCATATTGGCATAGGATTTATGGCTTCGAGATTATCAACGCATCAGAATCACGGTCTATATTGTAGCCTAAAATGTGGGGCATTACACAATCATAGACTAGAGTCGTGGATCAGTCTACCAATCGTGGACTAGAGTTGTGGAAATTAGACTGCTTTTCCACTGATCAGGTCTACCAATAATAAACCCGGTCGACAAATTGTGGAACCTATTAGTGGAAATTATAAACTTGATTTTTTGTAGCCTCTTGTTCACGACATGATTCCATGGGTCGTGGACCAAGTCTACTAATCGTAGACTCCACCAGTGGAATTCAGAAATGTGCCTTTATCTTTAGAACTTTATTCACGAGCATGTTTGATGGTTCATAGATGATTCCATGTTCCATTGATTCTTTATATGAGTCTTCCCTTGGTTAATTTTGAGTCATTTTTCTTTGTTTTGCCTCTGAACCCTATTCTCCTACACAATATAACAAAAACACATCATACCTACCAAAAATACCTAAGTTCTTGCATATTTTCCTTGTCTCAAGCGTCGAAAGTTCCATGAAACTATGACACATCAACACCCTCAACTTAGAATGCTTGGTTGTCCTCAGGCAATCAAAAGAAAACCAAAAAACACATGATACTTAACTAAGAGAAACCTAAGGGACCTAAAACAGTCAATTCATTGCTTCTAGCACAAAATTCAACCCTCCTCCTATACAAAAATTTAAATCCTCTATGTGTATATATGAAACACATTACCATGACATAAAAGGGATCAAGCGATGACATCAAATTATGAACAAACAACGTAGCACATACTCAAATGTCATTACCCGAATAAATAGTAGTTAACAATGCAATCCATGTACTCTCACAACAAACAAGTCCTATACACTCTCACTATAATAATAAATATCAACATAAGTACTGGATTAAATCACTCATTTTCACAAATAAGTTCAAACAGTGTGTATGAAATACCATACACTTGCTCTTACTTTCTATGCCTTAGTTTTTTGGACAGTTGGACTAGGATCACTATAGGACTTGGATCGGCTTGTAATGTAGGATTAGTGATAGGTATGGTAAATATAGATAAGGTGATTCAACCCTCTTTGAGACAACACTTATATTTAGCTCCACTTTATGATCTTTCTCCTTTTATTCTCCCTTATTCTCCAACATTTATCTTTAGATTTCGGGTGTGGTTTTCTCTTTTACACTTTGTATACATATATGTATATATATTTTTTCTTTTGCATAACTTTATTGATCAAACTTTCTTTCTTTTTTTCTTACCACACCCAAGTCTACTTTCTTTTCTTTTACTAACTTCTTTTTCATACCCATATCGAAGTACACACCTATATGATAACCACCCTCAACTAAAATATTTGCCTGAGTTAAGGTACATAATTTTTAGGGAGGGAGGGAGAAGGGCCAAAATAGGTTCATTGTAATTAGAAATAGAAAGACGAATGGGTTAATGAAAGAAAATAATTGATTAAGGTTGAAATTCGAGATCATGGTATACTTATTTCATTTGGTCAGGAATTTAGTCCAAAAGTGGACTTATTCAAGTTTGGCCTATGATCCTTTCCTCACCAACTATCCTACAACCTAGGCAAGATTAACTGATCAAGTTATGGAATACACACACAAAGTAAACTTGGTAAACAATCTCTCACTCATATAGCACTCAGTTATACTATCAACTACTACCTATCCAGTTCATGCATTGCTAAGCGGAGGTTATTTTTCCTATAATACTAATGTCATAACATGATCTATAGTGTAAAATAAAATTTCTGGAGGGGTATCTTTTAAACATCAAAAATCATTTAAAAACCAAAAATCAATTTCAAATCATTTAAAACTTGACTACAGTAAGGTTCAATATTTTTATCCTAATTAAATACAAAAAAACATAATAAAAACAAAACATTATTAACATCCTAGACATGCCGATTCTTCTATGATAGCACACTTGAGGAAAAAAATACGTTAACCAAAATCCACAACTAGTAGTATACCCCATCCCCCAACTCTAAGATAATGTACTGTCATCATGCATAACTGTAGAAACAATAATATCAAGGGAGTAAAGACATACCTGCGGCTCTCTAAGCACTGGATGTGGACTCACCCGGAGTTGGGGTATCAGGAAGCACCCCAGGATCTAAGATGGGTGGTGGTAGCTACTGATTCAAAGGCTCTTAACTTCCTTTATTCACAAGCAATCTAATCAACATAATACTCAATATAGAATGCCTTAGTTGCCCTCCTCAGTTCTTTCTTAAGTTCATCAAAACTAGCACTACGGCTCTTGGGACTTAATGCCTTGTTGACCCTATCAATAGGGGGTTCATCATCCTCGAAAAGACCAAACACCAATGTTGATGTAGTAGGAATCAACTGTGGAATGGGTGGTATAACAAAAGCGTGGCTAGTTGTTAATGCTCTAACCTCTATACTCAATGTAAGCACCCCCCTCTTAAACTAGAAAAATCTAAAATATGGGCCTCAAGCAGTTGGTCACCCATTTGAATATCAAGACTATCAATCCACTCATCCAGCTCTCAAATAAACCTGTCCATTATTGTTATCACTCGGTCCTCTATACATACCACAAATAACTTCATTGAAGTCATACCCATGGCTTTATTTGGGTTGTCAATTTGTCCAACTGGGTATCAGTATGTCTCTGCCTCTTAATTAATTGTATCTGCCTGTCAACTAACTACTAGAGGAAATCATGAGACATTGAAACCATAGTCCTTAGGGATATTTCTCCGTTTCCTCTTTGTTAATAAACTTCTTAACATATTATTCTTCGAATAATTCTACTATAAAGTAACTAATATGAATTATTTTATCATATCATGATTGTTGGGAATTATGAAATTAGCTATTCATAATTGTAAATAGATATACCTGTTCCGATAGCTTTGATGTTTCTGAGTTTTGTTGTTCCATAGCTTTTTCCATTGGAGTATATTTATCTAATTAACTAAGTAATTTTTGTGGAATTGAGAGAGAAAGGTTTGCTTCCAAAGAAGGCTTGCCCTCCGCAATACCTTCGAACTTTGTATTTATAGAATGAATTTACATATCTGCTGTGCCTAAGAAGTAATGAAAATTAAAGAAGTGGGGCCTATCCCCATCTAACTTTTTTCTAAAATTCTAAGTTACGTAAAAACTAAGCCTAAGAAGTTAAAAGGTATCTTACAATTTCTAAAACTAAAAAAAGTCAACAATAGTGGCTTACATTTTTTTCTACGTAAAAAAGTCTAACAAATTAATTAATGTACAGTATCTTGTCTCCGTTGATTTTGTCGTATCTGCTCCATTATTGTATCTGCTCCATTATTGCTCTGTATCTGCTCCATTATTGCTCTTTATCTTTATCCTTCCAGCTGGCATTTTATCTTCTTTATTCTAGATGTACTTCTGGAATAATATTATCTTCTCCATTGCACCTCGAACATTGGTGGTCTGGATATTTATGTCCGATTATCTTACAGTATCTGGTTAGCAGTCCGTCTGAAATAAATCCCTTTTTTATTGCTCGTGCGGTAGATTGTTTTTCTGGGTTGAGTAGCGTTAATATCCACTGTCTTACATCTTCCATATCTGCTTGTCTTAGTTCTTTCGAGTTTGAATATATCATTTGGTGGTCTCGTGAATAGTAGCTCCATATTGGATTTCCGTTAGCGTAGTTATTTGCTAGTTCTTGTATGATCGTAGCTAGTCCAATACGTCTTTTATTTGCGTAAAAATCTGGTATCTCTATTCTAGGTATCTCCGGTTGTCGCGATATATCTTCCGGTATAATCATGTCTCTTGTCAGTCCTATCTTTACAACTTGTATCACTGGTTTTATCTCATCATATAATATCTCTGCACCAGCAGAGATATTATATGATGAGATAAAACCAGT
>NC_061118.1:132177768-132312796 GCF_002878395.1 Capsicum annuum
CCCCCTACATTCATTACAGTAGGTTGTCTTAAGACCTTTCTCTCACCACCCAAAGTGATGGTGTCCACCAGCTCGATCATATGCAATGGCCTCTCAAATAGGGATGCTCTTGATAAATTAGAGGGTTGTGTTTTCATTTAGGAAACCAAGTTGGTATTATTATGAATTAACCCCAAATCTACTATACAGGACACCTCTATTGCATGATCGATACCCGATAGTACCATAAAGCTAGCAGCATTACATAGCTTTCGAACAAGGCAAGAGAAGAAGATACTCGTGAAGTCTCTGAAAGCTCTCTCATAGATCTCATCAATAATGTATCATGCAAAATCTATGTCGTACCCCACCATAATGCTTTCCACCAGAATTGCTCATTCAAGGGTAAGTGAATTATCCACTCCTGTAGGGCCTAACTAGTTTTGCACAATAGATCACCAAAACTTACCTATAAAGTGCAAGGAGGACTTATTTATCTCTATTTTTCTACAACTCATGAGGTATCAACCCCACTTTTAGCTATGTAGCTTGCAATCCAACTCAATATCTCTCACTTCTACTTTAGATCTTTTATTTTGGTTCTATTTTTTACCATCTCCATGCGGTAATTAAACACTATTATGCTTACCAGAACCTCATGTCCAGGCTTAAACAAAATGTACTGAATCATATGCTCAAAGATATCACCTTGTATACTCCGAACCAATATGGCAGACAATAGAGGTTGGTCCTAAATCACTTCCCCTGAAATGTGATCAAGTCCACTGAAGCGGTATAAGAGGGATAAACTCATGAACCAACTTTGGACTGTAGCTTCCTTATGGTTCCCCCAATTAACCAAACATGTATTGATCAAACAATGCTTTTATCTCTAGAATCCTAGACAGATCAACTGTCTGAATATGAGGATCCTCTATAATAGTCCTCTTAAGTGAAACTCTCTCAGTTAGATTTGCATCTCTGTCGTAAATTAGTTTCATATCCGAAACAGACTACCTTCTATTTTACTAGACTGTGGCTGTCTGGGCCTTTTACTCAGCTAAGGGTAGCGTCAAATTATACGTGGAACTTTGTATCCTAGTACTAAAATTAGAGGCAGCGGCATTGTTCTCCTTACTATCACTAGGCTCAGATGATTCCTCTCTCTTTTTAGAATTGGGAGAAGTGTTTACCTTACTATAAGAGTCGCTAGAACCTGTGGCTGACATTGTGGGTTAACCTGTGGTGTTTCCTGAGCTGCAACTTGCTCCTTTGTTCATTGCCTCATACATGGAGGCATAAGTTGGTATCATCATGCTCGATAATATATTACTCCTGCGACCTATTGTTTTCCTTTTCAAAAGACTTATCTCAGAGTTTAGATATAAGACCCCACAAAATCCTAATTATTTGAGTCCTTTAAAGCATACCAAAATAGGTCCCAGACTTAGTAAATTTCTGCTAAGTGTTAGGACTTAGTCATTTCTAAGGACCTCAAACTTTGAGGAATTTATTTATGACCTTTTCGACCTTATAAAGTTAGTTTTTTAGTTAATTCATGATAAAAAAAGTCAATAGTACATCTCGGGTGAGTTTTGGAATTTTCGGACAAGTGTAAGGGCGTGTTTGAAACTCCAAAATAGTGGCTCAGGGCGATTAGCGTGCGGCACCCTGCCCAGTTCGATGTTGGGGGGAGCCCGCGATACAGCCTGCGACCCCCTAGCCAGTCCAGTCTGGGTAAATTCTACAGTTTTGTTCTGCATTTCTAAGGGAAAATAGGTTATTTTCCCTTCACCCAATAGCTCCATAACATGGGATTAAAGCCCCAAATAGCATAATTGCTCATTCTTTTCACAAAATCCTCTCAATAACAAGCCCTAGCTTCATCAAGTTCAAGAATATAATCTCAAGAACTCACCCCAATCTCCATGAAATTAACAATCAAGGTATGTTTGGTGTTCATCTATGGGTTCTTTTCACCCATAGATCCCAAGAATCCTTTTTAAAAATACATGATTGAGTTTTCATGAATTCCATGCTTCAAGATTAATTGTATTCATATTTATGATAGTGATAGTGATTAGGTTTCAATTCATGATTAATTATAAGTTTCCATGAAATTAAAATAGTTTATGTGATGAATTATATGAATTGCATGCTAAACCCTTGAATTTGAAATTGTGTATTTTATTCATGATGTTCATGTGTTGGCCATTATCATGTGAAATAATCCATGCTCCCCAGTGTTTGCTAAAATGACTATGTGAAGTAAATGGTGGAATCATGACATATCATTATATGGTCCCAATCATGTAAAAACTTATGCCCTACAATTGCTTGATAAATGTCTCTATAAATAAATTATGGACAAGTGTACATTGTTATGTTTCTCAAGATTATGCTATTCTTTACTCTTCATGCTATCGAGTCCTAGGGGTATCTAATACCCAAAAATCTTAGATGTTGACCTAGAGCTAAAGTTGTTACAGAATAGTCTTAGTAACATCACGATTTGTAGTACTCATTCAGTACAGAACTCAGTCAAACTCAGTTAACTCAGTCCAGTTCAGTCAGTTAACACGATCAGTAATAGTTTAATCAAGCCTAGTACAGTTTAGAAATTAGTTCAGTGTCTAATCAGTTAAGAGTAGGATTCATCATCGAGTGAACCCAAGGATGGGGACTCACCTACCAAAAAAGGGTGTAATCCTTAAAAGTAGTCCTTGCATTCCAGAACTACGTAGCCAACATAGGTTGAGACATCAATCTGCCAGTTAAGGGTTGATGAGGTGTCTTACCTGCCAGTTGAGGGTACCGTCATTCTTATTCAGAGCACCTGCCAGATGAGGGTGAATCAACAACTTGTCTTTACCCATGGTATGGTACTAAAACTCTTCCAACTGGGGTTACAGGTTGGACCCCAATCAGTTCAGAGAGGGGCATGTCAGTTAGATGATTACCTCCTAAAGTTTTAGTTTCAAGCTCAGTATAGAACTCAGTTCAGTTCTATAGAATTAAGACTATCAGACACAGCCACCCAGCTTAGTACAAAACTCAGTTCAGTTATACAGGATTAGGACTGTCAGACACAGTCACCCAATTATCAGAAATTTAGTTATCAATAAAACTCGTGAACTAACTTTGGACTATAAGATTTAAGAGTCTCTCCTATCCATCCATGTCTGTATCTATTAAATATGGCCTTAATATCAGGGATCCCTCCCAAGTTAGTTGTCCAGATACGGGGTTCCTTAACTATGTTCTGTCTAAACCCACCCTGCTCTATCGGCTCAGTATCTCAATTATAGATATCCTTCATGTCCTATACACACCACCTCTTTTTTTGGGCCACAAGCATAGTGGAAGTGTGTGGAACCCTGTACCCTTGCACTTGAAGCTGATGAAGTACCATCCTCACTAGATTTTGAAGACTCTACTCCCTCTTCAGATTGACGGGTATCCGTATCTCTTTTATTACTACCTGACTCAGCTAATTTTGCCCTATCCTCAGACTAGAGAGTGGTTGTGTCCTCCTCACTATCACCAGACTCTGATACTTCTTCCCCCTTATTAGATTGAGGAGAGACAGCTAAATGAGGTGGCAATATTTGAGCATTTCGTGTAATAGGATCTTATGGAGCCTCTTTCCTAGGAAGGGGCCATGTTGTGGTGCAAGCTAAGGTGTCAGTTGTATTGTAACGTTGGCTGCAGCTTTCTTCTATGTTTGACATCATTTTTGGTGAGGTATCAATAGGCATCACCCAAGGATACTCTTTTGCTGGGGTCACCCTTTTTTTGCATTCCCTTTGGCGGCATCGTACATGTGTAGAGGAGTGTAAGTACATAGAACACATAACTAGGTAAACACTTACAAATATTTAAAACATGTAGGACATATTCATGAGTTCAGTCCACAACTAGTGTACTGGGTTCATGACTCATAAAAGTCAGACAAAACTTTTGAGCTTCGGAATCTCAGGTCTAATTCCCACAAGTCTAATCCATGACTCGTGAATCCAGTTCACAGATCTTGGATTGGACTTGTTAGTTCATACTTAAGAATAACACAAAGCTCCAATTTCTTGAATTCAATTGCTAATAATTTCACCCAATCAGTTTAGATTCGATCAAATGTCATAACTCTACCCATTTAGTTTATATTGGTTCAATTTTAGGGAATATGAAATCATGATTTTAACCTTACTTTGGCAATGGAGAAACAAACCTAAAAGAATTTAGAGAGTATGCACATACCTTAGCATTGATGATGATTTCAAATAATAAACAAAGAAATTTCTCAATTAGGAGCCTCTTATGCATGGGGATCAGGGTTTTGGTTGGTTTGATTATCGTGAAGATGTAGTAGGGTTTTTTTGAATGAGAAAGGAGGGAAATATATGTTTTTAGTGTTTGAGTTTATGTAGGATTTGTTTTGTTTTATTTTTTGAATTGGGTTTAGGGTTCGTTTAACGGAAAGGGTTGAGTTTTAGGATTTGTAGGTTGGGTCACGTTGACCTCTTAATTTAATTGAAAATTTAGGGTAAATTACTTAACTAGCCCATAAAATTGACCCATGATTCATAGGTATGATTTATTACCCTTTAGTTAGGCTCGTGGGTCATGATCTGAGACCCAAGCCATCGTCTAATTTCCATGACTCAACCCACGACCCATAGGTATGGTTTACAACCCATGGGCTGAATTTGTAGGTCATATTCTGAGGGACGGAATTTCACTCTGATTTTCATGAGTTGGGTCTATATTTCATGGACTTAAGTCACAACTCGTAGACGCTATTTGTGAGCAGAGCTTGACTGTTCTAATTTTCTAAGTTTTCCTTACGTCAGTGATTCCTGTGTGCTTTTTTCCCTTAGAAAAAAACAAAGTTAATACTAACACCATGAGTTGCCTCCTAAGCAGCGCTTAATTTAACATCATGACATGACATTACTATGTTAGTAACACAGACTTCACCAACAAGCCTATGGGTAGCCTCCCATAAAATGTTTGATTTAACATCGTAGCATGACCCATATCTCTTGACTACTCAAACTTCATCAAGGCTCAATTCCATACATAACTTAATCTCTTTTGTATATCTGATGTAGTGCTTAATACATTGTCTGTTCACCTTGAATGGTACATACCATCTCATTGTATCTCGATTGCACCATATGGAAATACCCTTACCATGGTGAATAATCTAGACCATCTTCAACTTGCCAAGAAATAAGCATTGTCTCAAATTATATAGCCAAAACTAAATCACCGGGTTTGAATTATCTTTGTTTAATTTTTCTGTCATGGTACAGTTTCATCCTTTTCTTGTTCAAGGCTGAACTCTCATATGAATGGAGGCAGAACTCATCCATCTAATTTTTCTTCTCCAATCGTAAGTGTGCAACATCACTCCATTCAAAATTTAATTTTTTCAGTGCCCATAGTGCCTTATACTCAAGTCGACCGACAAGTAGCACGCGTTTCCATATACAAGCTGATGTGGAGATTCACTATAGGAGTTTATATGTTTACGATAGTCCTATAATACATCATTTAGGTTTCTAGACCTTCTATTGGCATTCGCGGTTTTTGCCAGAATAGACTTTATAGTTTGATTGGAGACCTTTACTCGCCCACTTGTTTGAGTATGGTAAGGTGTTGCCACATTATGATTCACACCATATTTCTCAAGTAAGGCATTAAAAATATGATTGCAAAAGTGTGAGCCTCCATTACTAGTAACTGCTCGAGGTGTACTAAACTTGGATGAAATATTCTTTTTTAAGAATGTTGTATCGCTCTTACCTTCATTGTTTGGAAGCACAATTTCTTCCACCCACTTTGAAATATAGTCAACAACCACCAAGATATACTTCATCCCATGTGAACTCACAAATGGGCCCATAAAATCGATACCCCAAGGATTGGCATCATAGGGAGCTCATACCTTCATGAAAATATTACATTGCTTTTGGCATTGCCTAGAAGAACTAGCATAATCATGTGCGTCCTTATAGGTAGTAGGCCAATAGTAACCACATTGCAAGATTTTGTGCGAGTACCTTCATGATAACACCCACCCAAGGATGAATGACATGACTCTAAAATACTCATCTTTTCTACCTCGAGAATATACCTCCTAGTTACACCATCAGCACACACTCGCTCATCCCAAAAGAACTTTCTCACCTCATGCATAAATCACTTGCGTTGTTGAAACAACATAGCTTTTGAGATGAGATCATTAGCCAAATAGTTGGAAAAGTCTGTAAACCAAGGGATTTAGTCTTGTTCTACCACTAAGACCTACTCATTTGAAAAATTATCATCAATCTCAAGCTCATCCCCAAGTTTTAGCATTGTTTCCTCCTCTAGGCGTGACAAATAGTCAGCTACTTGGTTTTTGGTACCTTTTTAATCCTTAACCTAAAAATCAAATTCTTACAGCAAAAGTACCCATCGAATCAACCTCGACTTTGCATTTTTCTTTTCCATGAGATATCTAAGAGCTACATTGTCAGTGTGCATAATGACTTTGGTTCCAATCAAGTAGGACCAGAATTTTTCAAAGTTAAACACCACTACAAAAAACTCTTGTTCGATCACTGTATGATTTTTATATGCAAGATTTAGTGCTTTGATGGCATAGTAGATGGGATGAAGTATTTTTTCTTACCTTTGACCTAGGACTTCTCTTAATGCCACACCACTAGCATCACCATCACTTCAAACGGAAAGGTCTAATCAAGAGACACAATAATGGAAGTTGAAGTCAACCGCTCTTTTAATCACTCAAAAGCCTTAAGGAAAGCATTATCAAACAAATTTCACCTCCTTTTCTTTCAATTTACACAATGGATTTGAAATTTTAGAGATGTCCTTTATAAATCGCCTATATAAACTTGCATGACCCAAGAAACTCCCAAATACCCTTCACGAAAATTGGTGGAGACAATTTGTCAATCACCTCAATCTTAGCCTTGTCAACTTCTATCACAGTTTTTAGAAATTTGGTGCCCAAGCACTATTCCTTCCTTGACCATAAAGTGACACTTCTCCCAATTAAGCACTAAGTTACACTCGTCACATCTTTGTAAAGTGTTGGATAAATAAACCAAGAAATTATCAAATGATTCACCCATAACTGAAAAATCATCCATGAAAACCTAAATAGTGTCCTTCACCATGTCATAAAAAATGGATATCATGTAATGGTGAAAGGTTGCGGGAGCATTTCAAAGACTAAAGGGCATACTTTTACATACAAACGTCCTATATGGACAAGTGAAAGTGAATCCTCTTGGTCCTTGGGAGAAATAAAAATCTAATTATACCTCGAATAACCATCAAGAAAACAACACCATCCTCTATCTACAAGATGTTCTAGCATCTGATCCAAAAATATTATAGAAAAATGGTACTTCTGGGTCCATGTATTCAGCTTCATGTCATCAATGCATACTCGCCATCTAGTGACTAGTCTCATAGGAACTAACTTATTTTTATTATTGGGAACTACAGTGATTCCAACTTTTTTAGCCCACACTGAACCAGGCTCACCTATTTGTTATCGATAAGTGAATAAACTATACCTACACCTAACTACTTAATGATTTCCTTCTTCACAATGATTTCCTTCTTCATAACCTTTTTCATAAGTGGATTCAATCTATGCTAATTCTCAATGCGAGGTATGTATTTTGACTCAAGCTAAATTTTGTGAGTACAAATTTTGGGTGGAATTCTAACCATGTTAGCAATGGTCCAGCCATTAGCCCTCTTAAACCTCTACAAAACTAATACTAAAGCCTCAACCTACCACTCTAATAAATCTGATGCAATGATAATCGATAAGGTATTGTTAGCCCCCTAGAATGCATAACGCAAACAAGAGGGAAAGGCCTTGAATTTCGAAACTAGTGGCTTCTCAATAGATGATTTAATTGGCAGGGTTGCTCTATTTATTTTTTATATCAAGGTTTAACTTCTTTGGTGCATAAGTGTATGAACCTCTACCAACAAGTGTATTCACCATCTCAATATACCCATTAGTATCATCACTATCCAAATTCATTATCACAGCTGTGAGTGCCTCAAGACTATGTCACTTATCAATTGGTGCTTCTAATGTATTTCTATCTAAAGTGTCTATCACCGAAACCAAATGAATATCCTTTGGCTACTTCATCGATTGACATATATTATAAGTAACTTGCTCATCATTAAGTCTGAACTTCATCTATCCCATATTTATATCAACCAATGCCCTATCTATGTCTAGGAAAGACCCTTCCAATATGATAGAGACCTCAAAGTCAACCTCATAATCAAGAATCATAAAATCAGCTAGAAATAAAAAAGATAATACCTTTACCAAAATATTACACAAGATACTGATGGGTTTTATCATCGTATAATCTGCCATCAAAAGTCTCATAAAGGTTAGTTTACCTGACCCTAACTCTAATTTCATATAGAAGACTACCGGCATCAAGTTAATGCTAGGATCACATAAGGCTCGTGTAAAATTTGAAAATCTAATAGTATAAGGAATGGTGAATGCTCTTGGATCTTACTTCTTTTTAACTAAAAGACCGCCCTTTTCTTTATAATCAACTTTCCTCCTCCAATTACCATCATTCTCTCTAGTCTTATACCTACACATGTCTTTATAATAGTTCTGAGCTTGATTCTCTTACGTTGAGTTTCAATTTTCTTGATTAGAACCTTTATTCTTGGCTTGAAAACACATTATATCTCTATTAAGATTCTTAGTTTCTTCTTCAGAATTTAGGTTTTCATGTCTAGAAGTCTTATCGTGTGCACCCACTATATCACTTTTTTTACTCCAACTACCACAAATTTCTTAGAAAGCAAGCCAATCTCAGTCTTTAGCTATCCACCTCTTGAGCCATTGTCTTATCTAATGCTCTCTGCTTGTTGGAGGCACCAATTAAGTAAGTACCAGCTGATCTATCTGTCTCCTGAGTATACCATCCTCAATTAGTTTTAGTAATTTGGTCTAAGATTATAGAAGGATGCTCCCATCGTAGACTCATGAAGGTTACACTTGTGATAGTGTCTTCAAAAACCTTAGTATTAGCATTTACGGCTTTATAGAATATCTCAAGAAAGTTTGTACCCATGATTCTGTGATTTGGAATATTCTGAAGCTTTTTCATGAACCTTAACCATGTCTTATATAGTGGATCTAAATACAACTACTGAAAATTATAGATCTCATCTTTCAATTGCAACATTGTAGAGAGTGGAAAAATTAATCTAGAACTAAGGTCTCAACTCATTCCAAGAGGTGATAGACCCATAAGTTAGCTCACCTAACCACAAAGTCACCTTTTTCATCAAAGAGGATGGGAATAACCTCAGTCGTATAACTTCTTGACTTACCCCATGAATATTATATAAAGTGCAGATCCATATGAAATTCATAATGTGCATATTTTCATCATCAAAAGGTAGTCCAACGAACATCCCCTTCAAATTTAGAAACTAAATCATACATTTGTAATATCAAATTTGGTACCTTAGAACAATACTGGAGGAATAATTGCACATATTTCAATTAGCTTAATATATCCAGAGTCTTTTTTCTAGATCATCATACACTAGCAAATATTGTTAGATGAGTTTTTGTCCTCTGTTTCTTCTTATTCTCCACCTTACATCAAGTTCAGCTAGATGACTTTCTCTCCCTTTCTAGATCTTTCTTCACTGGTTGCTCGTCGAGTAGCCGCTTTCCTAGTATTTTTGTGAGCTATTAAGTGAGTGGTAACTTTCCCTAAAGTTTATGTAACATCACGTAGAAGTGGTTAATTCAATTTTGGGTCATCATGAACCCCTTCAAGCAGGGCTTCTTGATCATAAGCTCCTTTTTTTCTCCATCTTTTGATTATGCATTAGAGTCTTCTCAAGTTCAGGATCAAATGGAATCAGAGGATTTCTTTGACTTCAAGTGATAGGCATACAGCAGTGTGTGCCATAAAATAGTAGAAAACCAAAAACCAACAAACAAAACCAATAACTTCAACAAACTTGATCTATCAATTCATAACCATATTCCTCGACTATAGTGCCCAAATTTGATGACGCCTAAATTATATCTCTCAAAAGTATAAAGTGGTTCTTGGTAAAATATAAAATCCAACTAGGTTGGGGTCAATCCCATGAGAAATAGCTCAAAATTTTGTCAAGAGTTTGTCTATGTAACAGGAAATTAAGGAAATAAAAAGGGGGGTTTTGTAAAAGTAAATTGTAATGGTAACAATTATTGGTTAATTAGATTGAGACCAACATGAGATGAGAACTAGGATTGTGATCCTCATGACTTCATAACTCCACAGGATATTTTTTCTCATAAACTATCTTGATGCCTTACATGTAAAATCTAACAAGATATGTATCACCTAACCATCTCTCGACCTTGGTTAAATAAATTTCACTCACATTTTCTTGAACTTAGAGCGTCTTATTACTAACCCTTGTTCTGTGATCTAAAATTAACTATCTCGATTAAGGCTCAAGTTAATTAGATGACGGTTGGTAGCTTTAAATTTTTATTTTTATCTCCTTTTTCCAATCTCTACCTATCTGTAACACCCTAAAAATGGGTCTTGAGATGTCACACGGTGCTCAAGACTATGAGTAGCCTTAAGCTAACCCTGTAAAACTTCTACTAAATCTGAAACTCATAATAGAGAAATATAGATATATAATCAAAGCTAAAATGCAGAAGTCTTTCTGATCTAAGCTGAAATTATCTGAACATAATATCTTAAAATACTTGACTTAGAAGTATGGACAATAAATACTGGAAATCTGAATTATAAATAGCAACCTGACAGGCCTCTACTACAAATAACTAGAGAGCCACTGGGATAAACCCCCAGCTGACTCAAACTAACTGAAAATACTGAATCAACTACTTTAATAAGATGAAAAACTAAATAACTGGGTCTCCGAACTATGAGGGCTCACCAACAGTGGAATATAGATAGAGATGCTCAAAATCACTCATGCTGCTGAAACTAAGCACCTGAACCTACATTATTAAACAATGTAGCACATAGACATATATATGGATCAGTACTTCTGAAATGTACTGAGAATGTGGGGGTGAATGCATAAGTAAAACAATACCCCAAAGATAATATAAACTTGTAAAGAATGCATGCTAAGTATAGATGACTCACATTAGCTTGAATAACTGTAAACTAAGAATCACAGTCATAAGTAGTAAGGCATGTTATATAAATCTTGCGAGTCATAACATTTAGTTTCTAAAAGTTGTACTTCTATTCTATCTTTAAATCATGCTGACTAAGTGTAAAAAGGACTCACTTTTATATCTGTAAACTGAAAGCTGAAATCTCATAGCTAATTTCTTATGTAAAGAAATATCTGAATAAAGCTGTGAGCCTTTACACTTAGTTTCTAAAAGCTTTTCTGTTAGGATTACTCTTTTCTATAGAGAGGTTCTTCTAACCGACATACACTATATGAGCTATCATAGTGTCCAACATCTAGTTCCCTTATGGGAAAACCTCATGTTGGGGAGAGGTGTCATACTCTTGCCAAGGAGTATAACCTAAGCTAAGTGATCACATATGTAACTATTATCCATATAAAAATGGGAATAATCAGATAATTTGATCCTACGTTAGCTTATAGTTTTGGAGCATGTGAACATACCCAAATCGGTGCTAAATACTACTCCCTTTAATCTGTATGCTCATTCTGTAGGAAATCCACTTTAAAACTAGTATAAGGGTTTATAATAAAAACCAATTGTGTATCTTCTTAATTTAAACTGTAACTGAAACTGTAAAGTGGATTCCATATCTAATATAAGATCAAAAGATCAAATCTTGATCAAAATATGAAAATAAACTAATCATAGGGTGCGTAAAGCACTATCATTCTTGAAATATCGATATTCAAACTAGGGCTTAGTAACCCATGCATCAAATTCATGTCAAATCATCTTAAAGTTCATGCTTGATAATGAAAGCCCTAAAATTCAATTCTAAATCTGGAAAATAAAGTCACACACATAAATATACAAAAGTAGACATATAATTCAACATCTAATTCACTTGTGACATCATAATCTTCAAATAGTGATAAGTGGGTATAAACCCTAAACTAAAATTCATATAATTTCAAGTAAAATTCAACTTTAAAACTAATTTTGGGAACAAGTATGAAAGGATTATCCTTGTTCATAACCCCGCATACCTTAATTGATGAATAGATGAAGAAGCTTGAACTTTGAGTTCCTATTTGTTCTCTTGAAGATTGTTTCTTGAAGATCTTGAATTGGGAATCTTGAATTTTGGGTTATCTTGGAAAAGAAATGTGGAATTTACATTTCTTGAGGTTTAAAATTTGGAGTTCTAGGGTTTCTTGAAAAGAAATTGTAAAACCCCACAAAATTCCTAGCTTAATTCAGTCCTTTAAGCTAGTTAAGGAGTCCTAGACTCAGAAAATTCTAGCTAAGTATTCAGACTTAGTATATTTTTAGCCTTTGAAAGTTGGCAATCTCATTTTGTGACCATAATGTCCTTTAAATGCCTTTATCTTAGTTAATTCATGATCAAGAAGGTCAATAGGTGTTCCAGAACAAGTTTTAAATTTTTTTGACCTCATTTAAATCGTGTTTGGAATCCCAAAATAGTGGACCAACGCGATCTTGGCACGCCGTATCACCCATCGCGTTGGTTAATATTTTCCCCAGCTATCAGCGTGTAATTCTAGTGAACCAATGCAATCTTGGTGTGATACGTTGGATATCGCGTTGATGCCATCGACGCACCGTGTTGACCTACGATCACTGGGTCAAATTTCAGTCATTAAAAGACCGCATCCTTGAGGTTATTTAGGTCTTTTTTCCCTACCTCTCATCCTAAAACATGAAATTTAGCCCCTTTAAAGGAATAATATAATCATTATTCATAAAATCCTCAAGAACAAAACCCTAGGGCTATTAATTCAGGAATCAAATTCAAAAGATTTCACCATCAATTTTTTCCAAATTCAAACAACAAGGTATGTAAAGTATTCATCCAAGGGTCCCTTCCACCCTTGGAGTTCAAGAAACTTTTTTTAAAACATGAATTGTAATTTTCATATTGTGGGTTTGAATGTAATCATGTTAATGTTGTGGTATGTGTTCCAAATTGAAATCATTATGTATTTATTGGTATTATGATAGCGTGAAAGTTGAATTTTGATTGTCTTATATTGAAACCCTTGAATTTTGAAGTCATGATGTATTTGCATTGTTGTTCATGCATAAGTATAAAGCTACGCCTACCATGGGTTTGATAAAATGCTAAATTGAGATTATGGTGCTTTTATGATCCTTTGGTGGTCTAAATGATGAACTTATGCTATACCCACATGTTCACAGTGTCTTCCATGCTAAAGCTATACCTTGTATGTGTTTAATGGAATGCTCATGAGATTGGTTTAATGAAATTATGATATGTTAGCATGCCTTCCAATTCATGTGCAAGCTCATGACTTTCAAGTGATTGATGAAATGACTCATAGAATGTATTGTGAGTTGTTGACTATTGTCAATTATTTAAGAATTGTCATGTTTTATTATGCTATCGAGTCCTGGGGGTATTTAATACCCAAAAATTTAGCTGCCTGCCTAGAGCCAGTGTCAGTTACAGAACAGTCTCTGTCATGTCACGATCAGTAGTACTCTAGTTAAGTTACAAAACTCAGGAAAACTCAGTAAACTCAGTATCAATCCAGTCCCATTCAGTATTTAGTTCAGTTCTCAATAATCTCAGTCAGCTAACAAAACTCAATAGTATTCCGACAGTCAATGAAACTCAGTAAACTCAGTTCAGTTCATTTAATTAGTATAATCAGTAATAGATTAGTCCAGCCTAGTATGAACTAGGAAATTAGTCCAGTGTCTATTCAGTTAGGAGTAGGATTCAACACCGAGTGAACCCAAGAATGGGGGTTCACCTGCCAGCAGAGGGTGTGATCCTTAGAAGCAATCCTTGCATTCCAGAACTACGTAGCCAGCATAGGTTGAGATATAACCCTATGAGTCTAGGGTTAATACATATTATTCAAGTTTTCCTACTACCATGGGGTTAATAAAAGAGCTCCCTATCAGAGAGGTTTAACTCATGGCTTATCCTTACCCGTGGCACGGTACTGACACCCTTCCAACTGGGGTTATAGGTCTGACCCTAAATTTATTTAGAAAAGAGGCATGTCAGTTAGATGATTACCACTCACAGTCTCAATCTCAGTCTTCAGTGAAGAACTCAGATAGTTCTACAGATTTTAGAACTATCAGATACAGTCACTCAGCAGTATAAAACTCAGCTAGTTTCATCAGAATCAGGATTGTCAGACACAGTCACTCAGTAAATAGTAAATCAGCTATTAGTTACATCAGAATCACAATTTCAGTTATAGTTCATGTATTCATGCATGTACTCTCATTCAGTCATGCTCATATTATTCAGTTATTATTGTTCATACATATGAACCTTTGCATTCAGCCTTACCTCACTTTGCGTACCAGTACATTCATACGTACTAACACATAATTTTCTTTATGTTATGGTGTTTTATACCATAGGTTCAGATGCATGAGTTCCCAAGCACCCTTAGCAGTTCAGATGTTCAGTAGACAGAGTAGTGGTGAGTCCTCATAGTTCGAGGATATGTTTTTTCATTCAGTTTTTCAGTCTATTATAGTAGTTAGAGTTAATTGGGGACATGTTCCATCAACTCCACAGTTCAGACAATTTTAGAGGCTTTTCAGACTAGATGGTTAGACAGTATTCAGTATTTCAGATTCTGATATTTTATCAGACTTTATTATTTTCTTTTCATCAGTATTACAATTTTGAACCTTATGGTATTTCAAGCTATTATTCTGTATTATACAATGTTATTGCTCGGTTATTACAGTAGGTACCAGTCATGGGTTAGCTTGTGGTCCTTTATGATTTTGAGCATCGTGTAGCATCTAGGGTACCAAACTCGGGGCGTTACAAACTTGGTATCAGAGCCTAAGGTTTAATAGTGTCCTAGGAAGACTGAAAAGCCTCATCTAGTAGATTTTTGTGCATGGGTATGTAGCATGCCACACTTATGTACGGGAGGCTATGAGATATGTTAGGAATGGTTTCTTTTCTTTCAGTATCTATGACGTGCGAGTGAGTATTAGCTCAAGTAAAGCCCTTATTCTAATCTGCTCCTTTTTTTATTTACAGAATATGCCTCCTAAAAGGACTAATGAAAGAAGAACCAAGAACCAGTCAGCATCTCAGCCCGTTTAGAAAGATCCCCTAGATAAGCACGTCTGTCATGCATAATTCAGAACTGCCTTCACTACTCTAGATAATTCAGTAGCGGCTCAGAATAAACGGTTAGCTGCTACTGTTTCGGCTACCCCAATGGCTAATATTATTGCAACTAGGATTTGGGACTTTACTCGAATAAATCCTTCCTTATTCTCAGGATCTAAGCTAGAAGAAGATCCACAGAAGTTCCTCGATCAGGTTCAGAAAGTCATAGATATGATGGGAGTGACCTCTAATAAGAGTACTAATTTAGTCTCCTATCATCTAAAAGATATAGCCCATACGTGGTTTAAGCAGTGGAAGGTAGACAAGGGTGCAGATGACGAGCCTATAGAATGGGAAGAGTTTGCTACAACCTTCTTAGATAGATTCTTTCCCTTAGAGCTGAAAGAAGCCAAAGTGTTAGAGCTCATCAATCTCAGGCAAGGCAGTATAAGTGTGAAAGAGTATTCCCTCAAGTTTACTCAGTTAGCCAGGTATGCTCCCCATATAGTAGCGGATAATAGATCCAGAATGAGCAAGTTTGTGTCTGGGGTATCGGGTAGAGTGGTTAAGAAGTGCAGGACTGCATTGTTGATTAAGGAGATAGACATATCTAGGCTTATGGTCCATGCTCAACAGATTGAGGAGCAGAAGCTTGAAAAGAAGGAGAGAGAAAATAAGAGATCTAGTATAGGTAGTTTCAACTTCTCAGCCTAAGTCAGAGAGTGGGAATCGTTCTCAATTCCATCTGAAATCTTTAACCCCAGTTCCATCTTCAGCTAGTCCACCAGTACCAAAGTTCAGGGATGACAGTCATGATAGGGCACTAGGATCCAAGACCCAGAGTAGTGCAAGCGGTGTTCGTACCAACCCATTTTACGAAGAATATGGTAAGAATCATAAAGAGATGTGTAAAGACGGCAGTGATATATGTTTTGGATATGGTGAGTCAGATCATAGAATTCGAGATTGTCCAAACCCTGGCCTACAAAGTCAGCACAGTTGTCCTTCAGCTCAGTCCAGTCACCCGAATCAGCAGTGTACCACTTCTAGTACCGCCAGTGGGCAGTGCCCAATTAGGATTTATGGACTCCCGTCCAGTCAAGGTTGAGAAAGTTCTTCAGATGCAATCACTGGTATGTTACAGACCTCCCATTTACATGTTTATGCCTTATTAGATCCAGGAGCTTCTCTACCTTTTGTAACTCTTTAAATAACACTTAACTTTAAAGCTAGACCAAATATTAACAAAACCTTTCTCAGTTTCCACCCCAGTGGGTCAGTCTATCATAGCCCGATGGGTATACAGAAACTATTTGGTTATGATATCTCAGGAAGTTAGGCTTCCAGATTTCAGTAGTAATATTAGTACGGGTAGAAAAGTAAAGGGTGGGAATGATTCCCAACCATCTTTACCTCTATTCAAAGTTTGGTACTTCAGTCATCATGATAACTATGCATGCTTTATGCCTCAGCTCCATAAACACAGCTTATATTCACACATTTTTCATAGAATCGCGTGCACTTACAGTTCCTAGTATGAGGAGTTCCAATTTACTCAGTAGTACTAATCATGTTCCATGAGTATAGAAAACTCCAAACTTAGGTCATGCAGCTTATGACTACTACTCTCATGCTTCACAATGTGTTTAGCCCCTATTACCATCTTGATTATAGTTATCATTACAGTCTCAGACATAGTGTCAGCCTCAGTCTCAGTCCAGTAATCAGATTCATAACTCGATTCAGTCACAGGATTGCTCGACTATAGCATAAAGTTATCAGTTACTCAAATTTTAAGCATTTCAGTACCTCAGTTTATAGATTATTTTAGAATCACATCATATGCTTAGTCTTGCATTCTCAAATAATACAGTTTTCATGAATTCATGCTCAGTTATTTCATGTTATCTAGTTAGTCCTTACCTTATATACACGACACTCTATGGTTTCAGTTCAGTTTTCAGGCTAAGTAAAGTTCAGTATTGCAGACCCAGTATTCAGATATCCATCATTCAGTTAATTTGATAAGTTAGTATGTTTATACATTCATGCTCAGCATTCATGCGAATACTTTCAGAAGTCTCAAGTGAAGAGTTGTACTAAGGTGGAGTGTATAGTTGAAAGGATATTCAAGGGATATCTCTAAGCTTGAGAATTTTAGTTGCAGTGCATAAGGCTTAGCTACTTCATCTTAGATGATGTTTTGTAGGCCATGACTCACATTACATAACTTATTCAGACCATGCCAAGTTTTTCTTACCCCCTTAAAGTCACTAGAACTATATAAAAAGAGTGTCATAAAAAGGCTCCAGTCGAGTATAAGTTTTCAGTATAAGTTAGTCTGCAGAACCAGTAATTCAGTTTAGCAGTTAGATGGACAAGTTTATATGGTTTCCTATTTTTACATTTATTCGTGCTATCTGAAGTCTCATGAATGTAACCATTCTAAGATGGATCAACTAGGTAGTTCCATGTTCAGCTTAGTTTATGTATCATGTCTCAGTTTCAGATCCTAGATATTCAGTCATGATTCATTTTGTAGGTTCCTTGTGTATCGCCCTAGTTTTCCTTAATATCTCAACAAAGTCAGCATTCTCCATGGGATATAGTGTCCCAAGAGGGAGATACGTTATAATCCCTCGAGCTTCTATAGCCTCGACCTTCTATTTTTTTCTCCTCACGTAACAAATTCAGTTTGGAATGGTGGGTACTCATAGGTTAACCCTCAAGTTCCAATCTTATCCGTGAGCCATGTATTCGGGGGCTCAGTTCAATGCCTGATAATCAGTCCAAGTATCATATTTTAGGCTCAGTTATGTTCTCATATTCCAAGTTCAGGCATGTTCAGTAATGATCCCGAGTTTGATATTGGTGATTTAGTATTCTTGGAAATCTCTTCCATGATGGGAATGAAGAGGTTCGGCAAGAAGGGGAAGCTTAGTCCCCAGTATGTCGGTCCCTTCAAAATTCTCAATCGCTTCGGCAAAGTAGCTTATGAGCTCGAATTGCTTTCAAATCTATCTTAAGTCCATCCAGTGTTCCACGTCTCCTTGCTTAAGAAGTGCATAGGTGACCCAGCAGTCGTAGTCCCTATAGAGGGCCTAGATATTCAGAACAGACTCTCTTTTAAAGATATTTCAGTCAAAATCCTCATCTACCAGATTCACAGACTGAGGAACAAAGAAGTCCTTTTAGTCAAAGTTCTTTGGCGGAATCGGTCTGTTGAGAGAGCTACTTAGGAAGCAGAAGAATACATGCAAACCAAGTATACTCACCTCTTCCCCGATAATCTAGACTCAGCCCAAGGTAATGGCTTTTCTTAAGCTTATTTAGTTTTATGCTCAGATTTCCATTACAAACTTGGTATCGTTTACCATTGCATATTCAGTCATATGTTCATGAGCCAGTTCAGTCATGTATTCATGCATCAGATATGCATGATTAGTATGAGAAACTGAGCTAATCAGTACTCCCAGTCATGCATTCATGAATTAGATCGGTTATGTATTCATGCATCAGATATGCTTGTTTAGTATGAAATTCAGCATATCAGTAATATTAGTCCTATAGTCAGGTCCCAGATGTTAATGTCCAGTAAGTAAATTCAGCCTATTTGTACTCTTAGTTCAGTCAGTCTTATTTGAGGATGAATGTTCCCAAGGGGGAGATATTGTAAGACCCCACAAAATTCCCACCTTAATTCAGTCCTTTAAGCTTGTTAAGGGGTCCCAGACTTAGAAAATTCTAGCAAAGTATTCAGACTTAGTTTATTTTTAGTCGTCGAAAGTTGGTAATTTTATTTTGTGACCTTAATGTCCTTTAAATACCTTTATCTTACTTAATTCATGATCAAGAAAGTCAATAGGTGTTCTCAGATAAGTTTCAAATTTTTTGAACCTCGTTTAAACCGTGTTTGGAATTCCAAAATAGTAGACCAATGCGATCTTGGTATGCCGCGTCGCCCATCGCGTTGGATAATATTTTCCCCAGATATCAGTGTGTAATTCCAGTGAACTGGTGTGATCTTGGGGAAAAGCGTTGGATATCGCATTGATACCATCGACGTGCCACGTCGACCTGCGCGTCACTGGGTCAAATTTTAGTCATTAAAAGACCATGTACTCAATGTTATTTAGGTCTTTTTTCCCCCGCCTCTCAGCCCTAAAACTTGAAATTTATCCCCTTTAGAGGCATAATACAATCATTATTCATAAAATCCTTAAGAACAAAACCCTAGGGCTATCAATTCAGGAATCAAATTCAAGAGATTTCACCATCAATTTTTTTAAATTCAAGCAACAAGGTATGTAAAGTGTTAATCCAAGGGTCCCTTCTACCTTTGGAGTTCAAGAAACTTCTATTAAAAATATGAATTGTGATTTCCATGTTATGGGTTTGAGTGTAATCATGTTAATGTTGTGGTATGTGTTCCAAGTTAAAATCATTATGTATTTCTTGATATTATGATAGCGTGAAAGTTGAATTTTGATTCTCTTATATTGAAACCCTTGAATTATGAAGTCATGATGTATTTGCATTGGTGTTCATGCGCAAGTATAAAGCTACGCCTACCATAGGTTTGATAAAATGTTAAATTGAGATTATGGTGCTTTTATGATCCTTTGGTGATCTAAATGATGAACTAATGCTATACCCACATGTTCACAATGTCTTCCAGGATACAGCTATACCTTGTATGTGTTTGATGGAATGCTCATGAGATTGGTTTAATGAAATTATGATATGTTAGCATGTCTTTCTATTCATATGCAAGCTCATGACTTTCAAATGATTGATGAAATGCCTCATAGAATGTATTCTGAGTTGTTAACTATTATCAATTATTCAAGAATTGGCATGTTTTATTATGCTATCGAGCCCTAAGGGTATTTAATACCCAAAAATTTAGTTGTGTGCCTAGAGACAGTGTCAGTTATAGAACAGTCTCAGTCATGTCACGATTAGTAGTACTCTAGTTCAATTACATAACTCAAGAAAACTCAGTATCAATCTAGTCCCATTCATTATTCAGTTCAGTCCTCAGTAATCTCAGTCAGCTAATAGAACTCAGTAGTATTGCAGCAGTCAACGGAACTCAATAAACTTAGTTCAGTTCAGTTAATCAGTACAATCAGTAACAGATTAGTCCAGCCTAGTATGAACTGGGAAATCAGTCCAGTGTCTATTTAGTTGGGAGTAGTATTCAGAACCGAGTGAACCTAAAGATAAAGGTTCACTCGCCAGCAGAGGGTGTGATCCTTAAAGCAATCCTTGCATTCCAGAACTACGTAGTCAGCGTAGGTTGAGATATAACCCTATGATTCTAGGGTTAATATATCTCATTCGAGTTCTCCTACTAGCTAGGGGTTGACAGAAGATCTTCCTGTCAGAGAGGGTTAACTCACATCTTGTCCTTACCCGTGGCACGGTACTGACACCCTTTCAAGTGGGGTTATAGGTTGGACCCCAAATCTATTCAAAAAGGGGCATGTCGGTTAGATGATTACCTTCCACAGTCTCAGTCTCAATCTTCAATAAAGAACTCAGATAGTTCTATAGATTTCAGGATTGTCAGATACAGTCACTCAGCAATATGAAACTCAACTAGTTCCATCAGAATCAGGACTGTCCAACACAGTCACTCAGTAAACAGTTTATCAGTTATCAGTAACATCAGTTAATCAGTATTTAGACTCAGTATTCAGTATTATCATAATTTTAGTTACAGTTTACGTATTCATGTATGCACTCTCATTCAATCATACTCATGTTATTCAGTTATTATTGTTCATGCATATGAACCTTTGCATTCAGCCTTACCTCAGTTTGTGTACCAGTACATTCATATATACTAACACATACTTTTCTTTGCGCTATGGTGTTTTATACCATAGGCTCAAACGCGTGAGCTCCCGAGTACCCTTAGCAGTTCAGACGTTCAGCAGACAAAGTAGAGGTGAGTCCTCATAGTTCGAGAACATATTTATTCATTTAGTTTTTTAGTCTATTTTAGTAGTAGGAGTTAGTTGGTGACATGTCCCATCAAATCCACAGTTTAGACGGTTTTAGAGGCTTTCAGACTAGATGTTCAGACAGTATTTAGTATTTTAGATTCTGATATTTTATCAGACTTTATTATTTTCTTTTCATCAGTAGTACAGTTTTGAACCTTATGGAATTTCATCCCATTATCCCGCACTATACAGTGCTATTACTTACTTATTGCAGAAGGTACTAGTCATGGATTATCTTGTGCTCCTTTGGGATTATGAGCACCGTGTAGCATCCGGGGTACCAGACTTGGGCATTACAAAAATTTTGGTGAAAGTTTATAATGCTTAGAATAGGTTTAATCTTGTTTTTTCACGATTTAGGGGCTTGGGAAATGACTAGGTTGCCCTTTGGAAAATTAAGTTTGGAACTAGAAATCCTAATTTTGTAATCCACCGTGATGCAATGCTATCACGGTGGCTCGCTGAAAAACGGATGAGTGCTATTTTGCACTATGGTAAGATGTGGAACTATCATGTTGCATCATTGGAAAAAAGACGAGTGCCATTTTGAACTCCAACGAGATGCGGGGCCCGTTCTATCGCAATTTCTAGTGCAACACTGGACAATCACGATGAGCTACTAGAAAAGGTATGAACGGGATTTTGGGCTTCACCATAATACGGTGTAATCATGGTGATTCACTGGAAAATGGACAATTGTGAATCTGCACTTCACCGCGATGCGGTGCTATCACGGTGAACTACTATTTTTCACTAAAAGTGCCATAACTTCGCACCCGAGTATCGGATTTAGGTAAAATTGATATAGTTGGAAATCTGACTTAATTATCAACACATTGGTGGTTCTGGAGTTGGAATAGTCTACACGTATCAAGAGTTATTCATATTTTTAAAGTTGGCCCTTGACACACTAGGAGCTAAATGGAACTAAGAAAAGTACGAGGTATTACACTATCTCCCCCTTGGGAATATTCATCTTCGAATGAGACTAGTTAAACTGAGGATACTAAGGAACTGAGACTATATGATGGCATGTACAACTGAAACAAAACTGCATGACTGAATCTAAATCATACTGAGCGACTGAACTAATCTGTGAATGCATGAATTTACATAAAGATAATCGCATGGCTGAAACTGAGACTGGAAAAGAACTAAATTAAGGAAGACTGTTACCTTAGGTGGAATCTGAGTTTGTGGAGAAAAGATAAGGATACTTGGTTCGCATGTCTGCTTTTGCTTCCAAAATCACTGACTTCAAACTTTGACCAAAGGAACTTCTTTGTTCCTTAGTCTATGGATCTGGTGATCAAGAATCTCTACTGGAAGTTCTTCGTATGTAAAGCTATTCTAAATGTTTGTGCTTTCTAGAGGGACTACAATAACTGAATCATCCATGCACTTCTTCAATAAGGATACATGGAACACTGATGACAAGTCTGCATGTAGCTCAAGCTCATACGCTACCTTCTACACACGACTTAACATCCTGTAGGGACCTATATATCGGGGACTATGCTTCCCCTTATTTCCAAATCTCTCCACCCCTTCATGGTAAAACCTTCAAATAAACAAAATCACCGACTTCAAACTCAAGATCTCTCTTTCTTACGTCTACATATGATTTCTGATGACTCTGAGCTACTTTCAATCTCTCTCTAATCAACTAAACTTTCTCTATAGCTTCAAACACCATATATATCCCAATCAAAGTGGACTCACCTACTTCGAACCAACCAACTGGTGATCTAAACCTACGCCCATAAAGATCCTTAAACGGGGCCATCTGAATACTAGAATGGTAACTGTTATTGTAGGCAAACTCGATCAAAGGAAAGTGGTCATCCCAAATGTCTTTGAAGTCAAGAACATATGCCCTCAACATATCCTCTAAGGTCTAAATGGTCCTCTCTGCCTGACCATCTATCTACGAGTGAAAAGCTGAACTAAGATGAACTTGGGTACCAAGACATTTTTGAAAGGCTTTCCAAAACTGAGAGGTAAACTGAGTACCCCTATCTGAAATTATGGACAAGGGAACTTTGTGTAATCTAACCAACTCTCTGATATACAGATTAGCATAATCTTCAACTATGTAGGACGTTTGAACTAGTAAAACATGGGTTGATTTGGTCAATCTGTCTATAATAACCCAAATAAAATCATGTTGCCGACGCGAATGGGGTAATCCTGTGACAAAGTTCATGTTTACCTCTTCCCACTTCCAAATGGGAATACCAAACTCCTGCAATATGCCACCAGGTCTTTGGTGCTCTACCTTAACCTGATGACAAGTTGCACACTTGGCCATAAATTCTGTGATATTTTTCTTCATACCACTCCACCAATAGACTTTCCGCAAGTCGCGGTACATCTTGGTGTCTCCTGGGTGAATAGAGTAACGCGCACCAGGCACTTCTACCATAATTTGCTGCCTCAAATCATCAACACATAGCACACACAATCTACTCTAGTATATCAACACACCATCTCCCCCTTGGGAGAAATCCTCTACCTTTTGGTCTTTAACTAACCCCTTTAGTTTGACAAAAGTAAAGTCCTTATCTTGCTTCTCTTTCATTATAGAAACTATAGAAGACTCTGAACTACTCTGAACCCAAATATTCCCCTCATCTGAGTCAACCAACCTCATACCTAATCTAGCTAACCAGTGAACTTCTCGAACTAATTCTCTCTTATTGTTCTCTATATGAGCAACACTGCCCATAGACAGTCTACTAAGGGCGTCTGCCATTACATTGGCCTTGTCCGAATGATATAATACACTCGTGTTATAATACTTCAATAATTCTAACCACCTTATCTGACGAAGATTTTACTCCTTCTGAGTAAATACATATTGTAAGATTTTGTGGTCCATAAACACATCGACAAGCACCCTATAAAGATAGTGCCTCCAGGTTTTCAATGCAAATACAATGGCAGCTAGCTAAAGGTCATGGGTAGGGTAGTTATTTTTATGAGGCTTAAGCTGTCTAGATACGTAGGCTATCAAAACAAAACTCAGACCAATAATAGAGGCATCACAATAGACAATGAATCCATCCGTTCCATCAGGTAGCACTAAAACTGGGGCTGAAGTAAGTCGAGCCGTTAACTCCTAAAAACTCTTCTCACAGGAATCCGATCACTAAAACTTAACTTTCTTTTAGGTCAATCTAGTCATAGGGGATGCAATAGATGAAAAACCTTCAACAAAACATCTGTAATAGCCAGCTAAACCCAAGAAACTTCTGATATCTGATTAAGAGAATGGCCTAGGCCAGTTTATTACTGCTTTCATCTTTTTGGGATCAACTCAAATACCATCATTGGAAATAATATAACCAAGGAAAGCTACTAATCTTAGCAAAAATTCACACTTGTTAAATTTGGCGAACAACTGATGATACCTAAGAGTGTGTAACACAATTCTAAGATGGTCAGCGTGATCATCCTCACTACAAGAATAGACAAGATTATCATTGATAAATACAATGACAAACATGTCTAGATACTATTTGAACACTCAGTTCATCAAGTCCATAAAGGTTGTTGGGGTATTTGTCAGCCCGAAAGACATGACTACAAACTCAAAATGACCATAACGGTTCTGAAGGCTGTCTTTAGAATATCACATTCCCTTACTCTAAGCTTATGATAGCCAAATCTAAGGTCTATCTTGGAAAAGTAACTTGCACCTTGGAGTTGGTCAAATAAGTCATCAATCCTAGGAAGAGGATATTTGTTTTTGATTGTGACTTTATTCAGCTAACGATAGTCAATGCACATTCGTAAAGAACCATTTTTCTTTCTTGCGAATAGGATAGGAGCACCACACAGAGAAACACTGGGCCTTATGAAGCCTTTATCTAAGAGGTCTTTAAGCTATTTTTTTAACTCCTTAAGCTCAGTTGGAGCCATACAATATGGAGGAATAGAGATGGGCTGAGTATCTAGAAGAAGGTCAATACCAAATTCTATTTCCCTGTCGGGGAGGTACCCCTGGCAAATCTTTGGTAAAAACTTCAGAAAACTCATTAACTATGCGGACTGACTAAACTGTTGGAGCCTCAGACTTAGTGTCTTTGACTTGAACTAGTTGATAGATACACCCTGTTGACATCAACTTTCTGACCTTAATATAAGATATGAAATGACTCTTCGAAGACACGGAATTACCTTCCCACTCAAAGACTGGTTCATCTGGAAACTGAAACTTCACTACTCGAATGTGACAATCTATAGATGCATAATAGGAATAGAGTCAATCCATACCAAGAATAAAGTCAAATTCGGTCATATCTAACTCTATTAAGTCTACTAACACTATCAAATTCTGTAGATCTGTTTGGCAACACTTGACTCACCCAGTGGATAGAAACTAAAAAGGGCTTAGGAAGCTTTTCAGGACCTACTTTAAAATTTACTGCAACTAGTAAGGTCACATAAGAGAAATTTGACCCGGGGTCTAACAACACATAAATATCAAGATGAAAAATATGAAGCATACCAGTAACAATATCTGGTGAACTCTCCTTCTCCCGATAGGATGGTAACGCATAAAATTGATCTGGCACTGACCATCACCGGTACTGGATGACGTGCCTTTAGGAAGGACTGGGCAACCTAGAGGCACTGGTGGGCTAGTAGCCTGAGTCTAGGGACAAACATCCTTGTTTCCTTTCTTAGCATGCGGACACTCTTTGATTCCATGACTCAACTTAACACAACCATAACAACCTTTTTGTCCCAACAAGTACTCACTAAGATGATTCTTACCACACTTAGCACATGAAGGATAACTAGGTTTTCCACTTACACTATTCTGAGATCTGGACATAGAAGTCTTACCCCACTGCTGTTGTCTAGCTCTGAGGCGAGAGTAATGGCTAAATATGGCACTGGCATAGATGAGTGACTCTAAAACTATAAATGATTTCCCCCTCCAAACTTTGTCTGGCCATATTCAAACTGCCCGACTTAGCCTTCTTATTTCCCCTCTCTCTCCTTTAACTTTTCTACCTCAATCTGTTGAGCATGAATCATTAACCTAGTAAGATCCATATCCCCAATAAGCATGGTAGTCCTATACTCCTTGACTACCAAACTAGATACTCCAATAATGAACTTAATCATACTCTACCTAGGATCAGCCATCGTATTAGGGGCAGACTTAGATAACTAGGTAAACTTAAGGTGATACTGTTTCACTATCATCGAGCCCTGCCTCAGGTTCACAAAATCCCCTACCTTGTCTTCTCTCACTTCACATAGAAATAACCCATCTAAAAATACATCCTAAAATACCTGCCAACTCATAGAAGCTACATTCTCACCTCTACTATTCTTCTACATAACCATCCAATTATACGCCACATCTTTTAGCCTATAGGATACTAACTCTACACTCTCCTCTTCAGTAATATAAATAATTTAGGTGATCTTTCTCACCTTATCTAAGTAAATTTGTGGGTCCTCCCTTGCTTTAAACCCAAAGAACTCAGATGGATTTATTCTCAAGAAGTCATGAATTCTGGCTGCTGCTAAATCACTATTCTACTAAAGTAGGACTGCCACCTAATGGTTTCCATGAACATTAGAAGTCACAGCCTGGACTAACGCCTGAAAGGCAGCTCAAAATTCAGCATGGGATACATTCTCATTCAGAGGGTCAGCAGGCTAGGCTGGCTGGTTATCATTTCTGCGTGCATTAGCTTGGCGAAGAGGCATATTCAACTGTCATATAAGAGCATGAGTTACAAGCAGATAGAGACACTGTAAACATGATAGATCATGAAAGAAAGAGATGATTTTCTAAAATGTCCCATAGCCTTTTGGTCATTAATGTGGTGCACTTCAGACCCATGATCAAGACTCTACATAATGTAGCTTGTCTAACTCCCTAGGACTCTTATAACCTTAGGCTCTGATACCAAGTTTGTAACGTCTTGAAATTGGGTCTCGAGATATCACATAGTGCTCAAGACTACAGTAGCCTTAAGCTAACACTATAAGCCTTCTACTAAATCTGAAACTCATAATAGAGAAATATAGATATATAATCAAAGCTAAAAGATGGAAGTCTATCTGATCTAAGCTAAAATTATCTGAACATAATATCTAAAAATACTTGACTTAGAATTCTAGACAATCAATACTGGAAATCTGAATCATAACTAGAAGTCTGATAAGCCTCTACTACTAACAACTAGAGAGCCACTGGGACAAACCCCCAGCTGACTCGAATTGACTAAAAATACTGAATCAATAACTTAATAAGCTGAAAAACTGAATAACTGGGTCCCCAAACTATAAGGACTCACCAACTGTCTGGATGTAAATAGAGATGCTCAAAATTACTCACGCTACTGAAACTAAACACCTGAACCTACATTATTAAACAATGTAGCATATAGACATATATGTGGATCAGTACTTCTGGAATGTACTGAGCATGTAGGGGTGAATGCATAAGTAAAACAATAACCCAACGGTAATATAAACTTGTAAAGAATGTATTCTAAATGTAGATGACTTACATTAGCTTGAATAACTTTAAACTTAGAATCATAATCATGAGTAGTAAGGTATCCTGTATAAATCTTATGAGTCATAACATTTAGTTTCTAAAAGTTGTACTTGTATTTTATCTTTAAATCATTTTTCCTAAATGTAAAAAAGACTCGCTTTTATATCTGTAAACTGAAAGCTGAAATCTCATAGCTAATGTCTTATGTAAAGTAATATCTGAATAAAGCTATGAGCCTTTACACTTAGTTTCTAAAAGCTTTTCTATTAGGATTACTTTTTTTTGTGGAGAGGTTATTCTAACTGACATACACTATGTGAGCTATCATAGTGTCCAATGTCTAGTTCCCTTATAGGAAAACTTCACATTGGGGAGAGGTGTCATACTCTTACCAAGGAGTATAACCTAAGCTAAATGATCACATCTGCAACTGTTATCCATATAGAAATGGGAATAATCTGATAATATGAGCCTTTGTTGGCTCATAGTTCTGGGGCATGTGAACATACCCAACTCGGTGCTAAATACTACTCCCTTTAATTTGTATGCTCATTCTATAGGAAATCCACTTTAAAACTAGTATAAGGGTTTATAATAAAAAACAATTGTGTATCTGTTTAATTTATACTATACTTGAAACTATAAAGTGGATTCCATATCTAAGATAAGATCAAAAGATCAAATCTAGATCAAAATCTGGAAATAAACTAATCATAGGGTGCGAAAAGAACAATCATTCTTGAAATATCAATATTCAAACTAGGGCTTAGTAACCCATGCATCAAATTCATGTCAAATCATCATAAAGTTCTTTCTTGATAATGAAAGCCTTGAAATTCAATCCTAAATCTATAAAATAAAGTCACACGTATAAATATACAAAAGTAGACACATAATTCAACATCTAAATCACTTGTGACATCATAATCTTCAAATAGTGATAAGTGGGTATAAATCCTAAATTGAAATTCATATAATTTCATGTAAAATTCAACTTTAAAACTAATTTTGGGTACAAGGATGAAAGGATTAGCCTTATTCATAACCCCACATTCCTTAATTAATGAATAGATGAAGAATCTTGAACTTTGAGTTCCTATTTGTACTCTTGAAAATTGTTTCTTAAAGATCTTAAATTGGGAATCTTGAATTTTTGGTTATCTTGGAAAAAGAATGGTGGAATTTAGATTTTTTGAGGTTTAAAATTTGGAGTTCTAGGGTTTCTTGGAGAGAAATTTTGGTGAAAGTGGGCGTATAATGCTTATAATAGGTTTAATCTAGTATTTTTCATGATTTAAGGGCTTGGGAAATGACTAGAGGTTGACCTTTGGAAAATTAAGTTCGCAACTGGAAATCCCAGCGGTGATATCATAGTGGCCCACTGGAAAAGGGACGAGTGCTACTTTGCACTATGGCGTGATGCGGCATTATCGTATTGCATCACTAGAAAAAGGACAAGTGCCATTTTACACTCCAACGCGATGTGGGGCCTGTTCCATCGCAATTTCTGGCATGACACTGGCCAATCGCGGTGAGCTATTGGAAAAGGAACGAACGGGATTTTTGGCTTCACCGTGATGTGGCATAATTGAGATGCTTCATTGGAAAATGGACAATTGTGAATCTGCATTTCACCGTGATGCTGTGCTATCACGGTGAACTATTGTTTTTTACTAAAAGTGCCATAACTTCTCACTCGAGTATCGAATTTAGGCAAAATTGGTATCATTGGAAAGCCGACTCAATTATCTACACATTTGTGGGTCTAGAGCTAGAAAATTCTACACGTATCAAGAGTTATTCATTTTTTAAAATTTGAACCTTGACACACTAGGAGCTAAACAGAACTAAGAAAAGTACGAGGTATTACACTATCTCTTAAGAAATTCTAGAATGCAGGCAAGTTCCTAACATTTACAACTGTTAAGAAAGTAATCAATTCAAAAGAAATATCAATACCAGCAAGCACACCAATCTAGAATGACTTCATACTTAACCCATTTTATTAATTCATTATGGTTCCAACAACCCTAATTATGTGATTTTAGCCACTCATGATTGCGATCATACAAGAAGAATTCATAGATGGAAGCATACTTGTACACTTGTAAGAATAAGATAAAAAGTTGTAATCTCAAATTGATTAAAAATCCCAAAAACTAATGTCAATGATTCCAAGATCAATAATATGTCTAAGAACCCTAAAATAATGTAAAAGTGTGTAAACAATCATACTACAAAATGGAGTATTTATAGATACAAAACGAATCTTATATTAAATAGTGTAGGAGAATTAGGTCAGCAATATTCTATGATTTATTGACTAAAGTAGTAAACAAGACCCACAGTCATGTCTCTCTCATGGAAATCAAACTCTGTATCAATCTTTAGTACTTTATTCACAACTGTCACTCAAGAGTCGTGAGTTGGAGCCACGGATCGTAGATCAATCCATGGAATTAAACTTTTATCCAGCTTTAAAACTCTACTCAAGAATCCCATTCATAAGTTAAGGGGATAATTTATGGGTCATGTACCACGCTCGTGAGTACCTAACTTTTCCTCACTCAATATATTTTTATCCTTTTTCTCAGTTTTTTCTCATAAACTTAT
The DNA here is from genome assembly GCF_002878395.1 of Capsicum annuum. Classification (NCBI taxonomy): domain Eukaryota; kingdom Viridiplantae; phylum Streptophyta; class Magnoliopsida; order Solanales; family Solanaceae; genus Capsicum; species Capsicum annuum. Next base: position 132,208,257 of record NC_061118.1, read on the forward strand.
TTTCCTGCACAATTATCCCAAAAACACATATATCCAATAAAAATACCAAAGTCTTGTATAATTTCCTTATTTTAAGTATCAAAAGTGCCATGAAACCATGGCACATCAGCTACTCACATATGTGATTTTTTAGTACTGGATCAGATATATAGATTATATTTGGTTGCTATTTGAGAGTATGATACACAGGTTGATTTTATTATGTTAGATATAGTAGATTTCAATATGATTCTAGGCATGGTTTGGTTATCCCCCTATCATACAATCTTGGATTATTTTGCCAAGACCATTACCTTAGCCATGCCTAAAATACCCTTGGTTCTATTATCGGTATATTAATTGACCAGCTTAAAGGTGCAGCGGTGTTTCTAAAGGATGATTTGAGATTTGGTTACCACCAGTTGAGGATCAGGGCTGAGGACATCCCTAAAATAGCATTCAAGACTCATATGGCCATTACGAGTTTCTCGTGATATCTTTTGGGTTGACCAATACCCCAATAACTTTTATGAACTTGATAAACTATATTTTTAGGCCTTATTTGGACTCCTTTGTGATCATTTTCATTGATGATGCTCTAGTATATTTGAGGAGTATGAAGGAGCACGAGCAGCATTTGAGGACAGTGCTCCACACTTTGATAGATCATCAGTTATATGCCAAATTCTCAAAGTGTGAGTTTTATCTTAAGTATGTAGGTTTCTTAGGGTACATGGTGTCCATAGCTGGTATTATGGTAGGTCCATGGAATATTAAAGCTATTTGTTATTAGGCTAGGCTTATGTCTCCTACTGAGGTTCATAGTTTTATTGGATTAGCCCCTTACCACAGGTTGTTCATCAAGAGATTTGCTACCATTATAGTCCTTATTACTAGAATGACTAGAAAAGAGGTTCTATTCCAGTAGTCCATGAGTTGTAAAGTGAGATTCTGAAGCTCAAATACTTGATTACTCCATCTTTTATCCTAAATCTTCTAGTTGAGGGCAAAGGATTCACCATCTATTATGATACTTTTGGTGTTGGTTTGGGTTGTGTTCTGATGTAGTGAGGTTATATTACTACACATATATCAAGGCAGCTGAAGATGCACTAGTGCAACCACCATACTCATGACTTAGAGTTGGTCGCAGTAGTTCTTACACTTAAGATTTAAAGGAAATTTTTGTATGTGTTCATTACAAGATCTTCACTAACCATCATAGTCTTTAGTATATTATGACCCATGAGGTGCTTAATTCGAGAAAGCATAGATGGATTGAGCTACTAAATAACTATGATATCTCTATTCTATACCATCTGTCAAGGCAAATATGGTAGTAGATGCCTTGCATCAGAGGGTAGTGAATATATGTAACTGGTTCTTTATTTTAGTTTTAGAGCAGTTGTTGGCTTTGGACATCTAGTCCTTAGATAACTTTATAGTTTGACCTGATATTTCTGATCCTAGGAGGATTCTTGCTAGTGTTGAGGCTAGATCTACCTTTTTAGAGCAAATTCAACATCATCAGTTTAAGGATGACAGACTTTGTAGCATTTGAGATTAGGTGCTAAGAGGTGAGTTCAGGGGGGCTACCTTATATTCAAAGGGTATTTTGAGGTTTAACGATCGTATTTGCATTTTAAGAGTTAGAGATTTGATTTAGTTGATTCTTTTAGAGGCTCATAGCTCTAGATAATCTATTTACCCTAGGACAATTAAGATGTATAATGATTTGAAGCAGCATTATGGGTGGAGTGGTATCCAAAGAGATATAGCAGAGTTTGTGGCACAATGCCTGTGTTATCAGTAGGTAAAGGTTGAGCATTTGAGAACTAGTGGATTGCTACAGAGATTACCTATTCTCGAGTAGAAATAGGAGTGGGTCACTATTAATTTCATAGGTGGTTTACCTCTACTTCTCATAGTTTTGATAGCATTTGGATCATCGTGGGTTGATTGACCAAATCTACCAATTTCATTCCTATTCAGACTTTCTACAGTGCTGAGAGGTTGTCCAATATTTATATTCAAGAGGTAGTTCTCCTTCATGGGGTGCCCATGTTTATTATTTCAAACCAAGGTTCTCAGTTCTCTTCTAGCTTCCAAAAGATATTTCAGGAGGATCTAGATACTCAGGTTGACCTTAGCACTATTTTTTAACCCTAAAATAATAGGCAGCTAGAGTAGACTTTTTAGTTTTTGGAAAATATGCTTCGTGCTTTTGGTTTGGATTCCAGATATTAGTAGATAAGTTTTTACCTTTAGCAGAGTGTGCTTATAATAACAGCTTTTATTCCAGTATCTAGATGGACCCATTTGAGGTATTGTATAGAAGGCATTGTTGATCTCTAATTGGTTGGTTTGAGACCCCTGAGGTTAGGCCCTGTGTTATAGATTTTCTTCTTGAGTCATTATACTAAGTTTGGATGATTTAGGATAAGCTACAAATAGGTATGAGTAAGCAAAAAGTTATGTTGATCGTAGACTCTGTGCATTGAGGTTTAAAGTTAGTGGTCGAGTCTTTCTGTGAGTTTTACCTATGAACGGTGTGATGAGGTTTGGAAGGAGAGGCAAGTTCAATCCTAGGGTATATTGGACCATTTGAGATCCTATGAATAGTTGGGGAGGTAGCATATAAGTTAGCTTAGACTCCAGTGTTTTTAGCCATCTATCTAGTTTTTCATGTATCTATGTTGGGGTGCTAAATTCCAGATGAGTCTCATGTGCTTCGGTGAGACTCAGTTTAGTTGGAAGAAAGTTTGACCTTTATAAAGGAGCATGTGTCTATTTTGTCCAGAGATGTTAGATAGTTGCGCTCTAGAGATATTTCTATAGTTAATATATAATGGTAATACCATTTAGTCTAGAAGGCTACCTAGGAGATAGAGTGTGATATGTGGACCTATTATCCCAACTTGTTTGAACCTTCAGGTACAAACTTATCCTTTACTTTTGCGGACGAAATCCTTTTTTAATAATGGAAGTTGTAATGACCCTCTAGGTCATTTCCTCTATTTTTGTGTGTTTTCTCTATTTAGTGATTTTTTATAGCTGCCCCAAGTTATTATAACTTGCTGGGACTGACAGTTTAGTTATCGGGCAGTTCATTTAGCTTTTAGAGCCATTTTCCCATATTGGAGATTTTAAGGTTAAGGAATGGGTCTTGGGCCAAAACCTTAGGTAAAGAGCCCCAGATACCATTTCTAATAGTCTTATCAGTTCCAAAACATCAGTTTTAGTCTAGGCGGACCCTTGGTCTAAATTTTGAGGCTTCTAGACTCATTTTGGGCTATTGGATGAAATTTGGCTAAAATGGCCCCTCAGGATGTAGGACCCACTTTTTATTGAAATAACCTCAGACGAAAATTTTGATGGCATCTTTGAGTCTGGAATATCAAATTTGGTAGGGTAGCAACGTTTGTTTGCTAGCATGGGATTTTGAACTAATTTAAAGCACCCTATTGGAGTCCAACATTGAACATGGTTGGTGACAAGTTATCTGATGCAGCTGCTTAAGCGGCTAAGGGACCACTTTAGCGGTATCCACTTTAAGTCCCTTCATTTTCCAGCTCTAAATCCAACTATAAAATCCTCTATTAGAGACTACTATAAGCTCTGAATTCATGTGACAATTAAATATTTGGGGTCAGGATTAACATGAGGGCATGTTGGTGGGCACGTGATCGTCGTTATCTTCTAAGTTTCATTTAACTTTTGGTGAAATTCTCTAAATTGATTCTTTAATTTTTGATGTTGATTAGGATAGATTTTGCTATTGTTTGAGCTCAAATTTAGCTAAATTTATATGGCAATTGATCCTCGACTTGCGTGGGGTGCTATGATGATTTCAATTTTGTGACTCCGTAAGCAGACCCCAAGTAGGATTTTTAGTTTGATTTTTGACCCAGAGCATTTATACGTAATATGAATTTCCTCATCTCGATACAAAAATTGTGGTTTTTCTAGCGTGACGGTTCTTAGAGGCTTCTCTATAACAACTTAATTTTTGGTGATTCTTGTGAAATATTTATGTCTATGTGATTTGATTATTTTACCCCTCCCAACAATTGCTTTAAGGTATTTCTGGGGTGGGGGGATGATTGGCATGGTTCCCAATGCCTTTCAGCGTGATTTATATAAATTTGTGGTATTTGGTGGTTATAAAGGCTCTATAATTGACTTAGATCAAAATTTATTTATTTGTGTGTTGGATAGCAAAATGGACTTTACCAGCAAATCCAGAACATTGATTTTAGGTTGGTAACTTGGTTGGTATAGTTTTACGATTTTTACATTGCATTTTGACCTCAGTTCAGAAAGTTGTAAAATTAGGTTTCGGGGATCAGCTTTGTAAAAATGATATTTTTTCAAAGATTTAATATCGCCATTGAGTCCGGAATGTCAAATTTGATAGGATAGCATAGTTCGTATGCATTCTCAAAATCCCTAAAGAATTTGGAGGGGCCCTCGAAGAGTTGGAATTTTTCAAGTCTCCACAACTGGTGCATGATATGGTGCAACCGCTAAAGCGACCTTTTGGGGGCTTTACCGGAGAGTGCCAAAGTGGCCATTGGGCGCTTTAACAGAGGGTACCAAAGCAGCCATTGGGCGATTTAGCCTTCCTGATACAGTTTCCAGGTACCACTTTAGCGGTAGCCCATCCACTTAAGCGAACCTGCACCTACTTTAGCGGTAGCCCAGCCGCTTTAGCGAACCTCCACCTCAGCGCGGGTACCACTTTAGCGGCCCAAGGTCCACTTTAGCAGCACTTAGGTATATTTATATACCACCTTCTTTTCTCAATTTTTTTACATCATTTTCGAGACTTAGAGCTTGGAATTTTGAATTTTTGGGCTATTTCTTTCATTTTTAGGCTTGGGTAATGTCCAAATCCCTAGTTTAATCATTTTCCTTTGGTTTTTATCCTCAAAACATTGTTAACACGTGAATTCAAAGATGGAAATTGGGGATGTTGGCCTGAAATCCCTAAAGTAATTACTCTTTGATTTAAACCCCAATTCCAAATCGTTTTTGCTTGGGTTTTCTCCCATGAGTTTCTTTAATTATGAAAAATATATTGTTGGACAAAATTTTTAGTTTTTTCCTTCTTTTTCATGAACCCATTTTGGGGTTCCATTTTGATCTCGACCCAAAAATGGGCAATACAAGTATCATTGGCTTTCTTTTGATGCATAGATTATATATTTGTATATTCTAGTTGATTACAGATCCATTCATGAGGAGTAAGCTCGGGTTGAAGACTTATTTTTATCGATTTTCCATATTTGAGGTAGGTTATGGCTTAACTTTCTTTAGACTGGGATGGGTAGTAAATATTAGCATAAAAACACATTATGGGCATGGGAACGAATCATGGAAATGGTTATATTATTGTGTTGTTCCTGTGTTGGGGGTTTTATTATTGTTATTTTATGCTTTTGAGACATTATTTGCTTGTGTGATCTGTGAGGTCTTATGCGATGTAGTTGGTCTTGCGTATATGTATTTGGTTATATCTTTACATATGAAAGAGCCCAAATTATAGTTTATGTGGTGTCAGTGGCATATTACCATGTATTTTTACTACATTGGCATATGGATTACATTGGGTTCATAGATGATGAGAATATTGAGTGGATGCTCACATGGTTTGTATATTGGTTGGATTTTGGAAATTCTCATTCTTGTTGGTTGTGAGAATTACATCCATATATCACATACATTATGAAACATTGGTACCACCGTGGAAATACTGAAAACACTGGCTTTTTCTGACAGAAAATGTGACATCTTTAAAAACCCTATATGGATGGATGTGTCGGAGGGGAGTTATGGATATTAGTATTGGATTGGGATTGTATATGGATTGACAAACCCGCCATGGGTCCTACCTAAGGAGCACAACCCAGTAGGTGTATACAAAGGTTGTGTGACAACCTCGTGCATCATCAGTATTATCTTCATTACATATCACATATATTGTGCTCACTCTGTGTTGGATTATCATCTTGGCATGATATTTGTCTATGTGTACTTCCTTTCCATATTTGTATTTGTGATATCAATATACTTGTGTTTCTTTCTCATATTTGCATGTGGTACATGTGAATATTATAGAACTTTTAGTAGAGACGGTGTGGGCTATAGTTTGGGACATTTTTTTATTATAGGTGATATGCCGATAGTGTGTATTTTGTGTACTTTATTTTTTACTTTGCTTAGTTAGCCTATGATACCTACTGAGTACAAGTGGACCATACTTATCCCTACTGCTTTTTTTTGGTGTAGATCCAGGTTCGAGTGTGCCGTATAGCAATTGATTCAGGCAATACTGGAGTCTATTCAAGGTAGCAGTTGATCCATGCATCCAGAGTTGACTACTCTATTTTTAATCTAGACTGTCTTAATTGTATTTAGACACAGAGTTGTTCCATTTTAGGTATCTTATGTATATTTTGACTTAGAGTTGTACTAGTTAGTTCTTACACTATGACACCAAGTTTTGGGTATATTGTATGGTGTCTTTGGTTTTGAATTTCGTATTTTGTTATGTATGTGTGGTTCAACTTTGTTCTAAGAGTCTTGCCTTGGGATTGGTACTACCTTTTATTTTATATCAGTTTGGATGATTGGCTTACTTGTCAAGGTCTGTCATGACAAGTACTATCATGACCCTTGGTTTTTGGGTCATAACAAATTGGTATCAAAGCAGCTAGGTCAGTGGTCTTAATAGTGTAAGAATGGGGTGTCTAATTGAATCTTGTAGATCGGTACGTAAACGTCCATATCTACCTTTAAGAGGCTATAAGATGTCTTTAAGAAACTTCTATTATTTTTTCCCTTACTATGCGGATCTTTTATAACTTGTGTTGTAAGTCATATTTCACTCTTTTCTACACAGATAATGACTAGATCTCATGAGGTCAGATATATGGAGACTTTATTCGATGAGAGAGCCCAATATAGAGAGTGAGTTGCGAGTTGTAGACAAACTCAAAGTAGAGGAAAGGCATGAGGATCTACCCCATCCAAAGGTAGCACTAGAGGACTTTTCCCTGAGCCTCGAATTGAGCAGGTTGGAGACATGGGTCCTAATTCAATCTCGTTGAGTTTTTCTACCCCCAGTCATGAAGGGGTTTCTAATTTACTTGTTAACCATTTGAAGGGTGCTCTTTCGAGTATACCTGGTATTTTTTCAGGTTTGAGTATTGTACCTCCGTCTAGGCTAAAGTCCGCTTATGGTGTTTCTCCAATCTCGAGTGTGGATCCTTCAATGGTACCAATATCAGCGTATGGTACTCTACAGACTCCGACTGTTATCCCTTCTTCAACGTCTATACTTGAGTATAGTATTCCAAGATCAAGAGTTTAGCCTTCGTCTATGTTACCTCCTCAGGTGGGATCTTAGCCAGCTAGATTCACTATGCCTCCAATTATTATAAGTACAATTATGTCCTTTGAGGATCAAAAGAGGTTTGAGAGATTCACTTGTTTGTGTCCTCTTAGGTTTAGTGGTACGGTAGGCGACGATGCCTATAAGTTCTTCATTGACTGTCGTGAGAAGTTGCATAACCTGGGCATACGTAAGTCGCATGGGTTGCTTATACTACTTATTAGATGAGAGATGCAGCTAGATATTGGTGGGGGCCACTTGTTAGTTGCAGGCCTCTTGATTCTCCAAAGATGGCTTGGAATCAATTTGCTAAAAACTTTTTAGAGAGGTTTATGCCTTACAGTCCGAGGGATCAGCTGAGAGATAAGTTTTATCACCTAGAGCAGGGTTCCAAGACTGTTGTTGAGTATGAGGCATACTTCCATGCCATGTCTAGATATTTTTATACCAGCATTGCCACCGAATCTGAGAAGATTGGAAAGTTCATGAAAAGGTTAGATAATTCTCCTCATCTAGATACAACTCAGATGGTAGTGTATGGAGCATCATTTTAGAGTATAGTTGATCATTCTAAGATAACTAAGTCTATTCTTCGAGCATCTCAGGGAGGCACCAAGAAGGTGCGTAGTTAGGGTGAGTTTAGAGGTCAAACTTCTCGAGGTAGGGATTGTATAGGTTTTCGTGGGTATCATAGTAGACCCATGCAGGCAGCTTTATAGAGTTTAGGTAGTGGATCTTTTGGTTTAGCAGCTTTGGGTGGTCGTTCTAGCTCAATCATACCTCATCCTATTAAGTGGCCATAGAATTTGCTACGTGTGTAATGATGTTGGCTATTTTCCAAGGACAGTCCCTGCCATATGTTCAGAGCTACTCATATTTCAGTTGGGAGAGGTAGTAGTTTTACTAAAGGTATACGGGATAGAGATAGTGGTTCTCGTGGTGGTGGTCGTGGGGCTACTCAGTCGGCTGGTGGTTGTGGATAGTGCTATATTGTACTCACCAGACCAGAGGTAGAGGCTTTCGCCACTGTTATCACAGGTATCGTCCCAGTTTGTTTCAAATCTATATCTATGTTATTTGATTTAGGGTCAGTTTTCTTCTATGTGTTTGCATATTTTATTTTGGGTTTTGATTTTGCTAGTGAGCCTCTTGTCATGCCTCTTCATGTATCTACCCCTATAGGAGACTCCTTAGTGGTGGATTAGGTACACCGATCCTGTGTTTTGACTTTTGCGGGCCATGAGACCTAGGTAGATCCGCTTGTCTCAGATATGGTAGATTTCGACTTCATCTTGAGTATGGATTGGTTGGATCCTTACCATGTTGTCCTAGATTTTTATGCTAAAATCGTCACTTTATCTCCACTAGGTGTACCAAGGATAGCTTGGAAGAGGATGTTTCATTCGAGTCCCAAAATAGTGATATCTTTTCTTCAGGCTAGTCGCTTGGTTGAGAGGGGGTGTTTATTTTATTTGGATCATATTTGTGATACTAGTATTACATCACCTTCTTCTTTGGATTATATTCATATTGTCTGTGAGTTCATATAACAACCCAAAAATGGGTCTCGAGACATCACACGGTGCTTAGGACCAAAAGTGATCCAAGCTAACCCCTGTACTGGCATAATGTTAAGCAACTGATCTAAATATGTATAAAATGATTGAGTTTACTGTGCAGGCATATAATCATGATGAAATCTAAGAAAATACAATACTGATAAAATTTTACATTCTAATAAAATTGGAGAGTAGAACTAAAATTACATGACTGACACTAACTGACATCTGTGAAGCCTCTACTATACTGACTATAGGTAGCTGGGACGCATCCCCAACTACTACTAATTAATACATATGAGTAAGAAAGTAGAGTACATAAATAACATCTAACTAAAATCCCCAAAGTAGGAGGACTCATCATCTGCTTGATGGAATCTGCAACTGTCTAATCGTGATAGATGGACTACAACTGAACTGGTACCTACATTATTAAATAATGTAGCACATAAATGTATATGTGGATCATTACTTTTGGAATGTACTGAGCATGTGGGGGTAAATGCATAAGTAAAACAATATCTTCATGTTCACATGAACTTGTAAAAAGGATGCATGCTAAGTATAAACGGCTCACATTGGCTGGAGTAACTGAAAGCTGAAAATCATGAATCATGAATAATAAAGCATATTGTATAAATCTTGTGATCCATAACACTTAGTTCTAAAAGTTGTACTTTTAATCTTTTTGCTAGTGGACTAAGTAGAACTGAGGTTAAGTCTGTTTTCAAATCATGCAGGCTAAGTGTAAAAGGACTTACCTTTGTATCTGTAAACTAAAAGCTGAAATCTGATGGCTAATGACTTATGTAAAGCAATATCTGAATAAAATTGTGAGCCTGTACGATTAGTTTCAAAAAGTTATTTTGTTATTCTTTTCTGTTAGAATTATTCTTTTCTGTAGGAAGGCTCTTCTAACTGACATACACTATGTGAGCTATCATAGTATCCAATGTCTAGTTCCTTTATGGGAAAACCTCATGTTGGGGAGAGGTGTCATACTCTTGCCAAGGATTATAACCTAAGCTAAGTGATCACATATGTAACTGTCATCCATATAGAAATAGGAATAATCTGAACATGTACCTACATTAGCTAGTAGTTCTAGGGAAGTGGGATGCGCTAAACCCATACTACCCGCTCGGTGCTAAATACTACTCCCTTTAATCTGTATGCTCATTCTGTAGGAAATCCACTTTTAAAACTAATATAAGGGTTTACAATGAAAACCTCTTGTAAACCTTTTTACTGTAAACTATAGCTAAATCTGTAAATTGGATTCTATATCTAAGTTGAGATTAAAAGATCAAATCTTTGTTCAAAATCTGAATATAACAAGTCATGGGATGCTTAAAAGAGATATCTTTCTTGAAACATCAATATTCAAACTAGGGCTTAATACCCATGCTTTAACTCATGTCAAATCATCATAAAATTCATGCTAAATAATGAAATCTTGATAACTCAATTCTAAATCTGGAAAATATTGTCACACGCATAAAAATATCAAATTAGATATGCAATTCAACATCTAAATCACATGTAATATCAAAATCTTCAAATAGTGATAAGTGGGTATAAACCCTAAACTGAAATTCATATAATTTCATGAAAAATTCAACTTTAAAGCTAATTTTGGGCACAAGGATGAAAGAATTATCCCTGTTGAAGAACCCTACATACCTTAATTGATGACTAGATGAAGAAGCTTGAACTTTGAGTTTCTAGTTGTGCTCTTGAAGGTTGATTCTTGAAGTTCTTGAATTGGGAATCCTTAATTTTGAGTTATCTTGGAAAAAGAAGGGTGGAATTTGGATTTCTTGGGGATTAAAGTTTGATGTTCTAGGGTTTCTTTGAGAGAAAGTTGATGAAAATCATGCATAATATGCTTAGAATAGGCTAGATTCTGTGTGTTACACGATTTGGGGCTTGGAGAAATAACTAGATTGCCCTTTGTAAAATTTTACTCAAAACTGGAAAATTCTGATTTGGCACACCACCGTGACGCGACACTATCACTATGGATTACTGGAAAATGGACGACTGTAATTTTGGCCTCTGGCGCGACATGGTGAATTCGCATCACTAGAAAAAGGACGAGTGTCATTTTGCACTCCACCGTGATGCGGTGTCTGTCCAATTGGGAATTTTGATACGATACAGGCAAATTGTGTTGAGCTAATGGAAAGGAACGAACGGGAACTAGAAATTCTCCACGATGTGGGCCAATTGCAGTGATCCACTAGAAATCAGACAGCTGGGAATTTGTCCTTCATCGGGACGCGATGCTTATCGTGATGCCTAACTGTTTTCACTAAAATCACCATAACTTCTCAACCGAGTATCGTATTAAGGCAAAATTGGTATCGTTGGAAAGATAATTCAATTTTTTACACATTGGTGGGTCTAGATATACAAAATTATACATGTATTAATAGTTATTTACTTTTAAAGTTGATCCTTGACACACTAGGAGCTAAATGGGACTAAGAAAAGTGCAGGGTATTACAATATCTACCCCTTGAGAATATTCATCGTCGAATGAGACTAATTGGATTGAGAATTATAAACTAAGGTAACTGAGATTATATACTGAATATACACATCCGAGAACATACTTACATGACTAAGTCTTAAACTTTAGAAACCTCTATCATGAAACTAATTACTGAGCTGACTTGTCTTTACTTGCTATAAGTAGCTGATTTATGCTAAGAGTTTAGAATTCACTTGAAGTGTTGATGATGCAATCATACATATAGAACTTCGAAGTGGCAAATTATGCAGGCACGAATCATGAGACAACGAGGCTAAGATATACAATGGGTATTACACTGTCTGAGCTAGAATACTTGGAAAACTAAGATCATTCTCTGAATTCTTATGAACTGAATCATGACTAAATATCTAAATCTGAGACTGATGCTTGATGCCTGGACTGAGCTAAATTCGTAATTTTCACAAATGCGGATATTTTACCTTATGAAATGGCCTTACTCGCAAAACTTTGGGTAGTACAGCTAGATGGAAAGTTGGAAATCTATAGGAGTTTATCTGTTTGATTGCTAAACTGGATTGCAGGCTATATGGATTGGATCACACTGAATGCTCACACCCAAATGGGGTATTTCTTCAACACTCTTCTAGGAAGTTCTAACAATATTAGGTAGCAAAGAACTCTGGGCATGATCTGAACAAAACATCTAAATAAGAAATTTCAACATTGCTACAACTCTATAGCATGGAACATAGACCTATAAATTATAATCTAAGATAGAATTACTAGGCCTTAAGCAATGCAACTTCTTACTTTCAAGCTTAGCAACACTTCTCAAATACTTCCTCAACTATACTATCCCCTTAAATATCATATTCACTTGATTCAACTTATAATTCTTACATGGGCATTGATAAATCCATCTACTAAAGTCTAAACTGAACTAAATTCTCCCATCATGGTCAAGCCTAACTCGAAATCACAAGGTACTACACATAACACCATAATACTAGTCTAAACCATGAATTCAGTACCCCAAGAGTTGTCATAATTGTTCACCTCTAGGATAATTATTCTTATCACTTTAACAACTAAATTCAACCTCTTACTAGGACTTTACTAACGCACAATACGTTCATCCACTTACACACTAACATGAATTTCAAACCTATTTTCATAACCACATATGCACTTCCAAACAAACACCCATAAAAGCATTTTTCTCATATTCTCTAATACATCTATCAATAACAACTTCCATGGACTATTCTTAAGAAGACACGCATAAAATATTCTCAACTATCCAACTCATACACAAAAAGCTTCACCTCAATATTCCTTCACTTATAGGCTTACATAAAATAAGCATACATCCATCTTTCCCAACATAACATATTTACTCTTTCCCATCTACACAATTGTCCATCATTACTATCTTGATCTAAGGGGAGGTCACTTAAAGGTTGGGATACCAGGGCCTGAAACATGAAGGGGTACTAAACATAACTTGACACTTTACTGAGGCTTGAGGAATAGAGTATTCACGATATGGATTCATTAAAGAGATCTAATCTGAGGACGTACATAATATAGATCTAAATTTCACTGATTGTTAAGAATGTTGCATGAGTACTAGAACTAAACATCCTTTAAAGCATGAGTACATGAGTCATGAGCTGCATATCCTAAATTTAGAGTTCATAACTTATGGAATGTGACTCCAACTACTGAATGAACTGGAACTCCTCATACTAGGAACTGGGAAAGTACATGATTATCTATTATATACATGAACATAAACTATGATAATGGAACTAACACATAAGGCATGAGTAGATATTGGGATAACTGGAATACAAATGTTGAAATAAGAATGGGTTGGGCCTCATCCTCCCTTTTTGATGTTCTACAACGTACAGGCATTACTACTAGAATCTAAGAGCTTGACTTAGTTCCTTGTTCTATCATCTCCCCATAGCTTTAAGCCATCATTCCAAGTCTATGGAACCCTTTACTAAACTCTAAATTGAACTACACTCGTTGCACTCTAGAGTCTGGAATACAATAATACATGTAAATAATAAACTTACTCTGAAAGTGTAAAACCCACTACTAATACTTCCTTCAGAGATACAACTCTTTCTATAGCCCAATAGTCATCATATAATAACTTGAACATTTAGTAACTTAGAATCTTCATTAGTATCATCATATCCTAAGTTTACACCATTTAGAGCTTCAACTCTTATTTCTATTTGCTCAATCTTCAAGGATTCAAACTTAGATTTTAACACTCAACATGGATATCCCCAAACCTTTAATGAGCCATACTTTTTCCATCATAGCCTACTAATATCACATCTCTAAACTTATATTATTACCTAAACCATGAGAATCAAAATCATACAAATCCATAACACCATAACTTAGCTATTAAGAATATCAAATACTATATAACTATCCTCCTTCCACTTAACAACTCAATGGTACTACTAACCATACACAACAAGTAATAACTTTAGAAAATAGAGCAACCCCAATCACCTTGGGCATACCTCTAAATCATACGTATAACATCATACTCAATTATGACTAAAATGGAATTAAACTCTTGCATATACTATGCAATCTTACTAGATCACTTTCATTTAACTAGCATCAATAACCGAGCAATCATTACTTCCACCTTGATGATCATCCACTGTTCAAACTTAACGTCTAGTGCTAAACATGATTTACAACCCAACCTCACATACTATTCTTACTTGGAAGCTATAAAATATAGCATCAAGAAACACTAGTACACTAAAACCTCATAATAATAATAATTGATCATATGATCTCATGGTTTATCTTATTATAATACATTAGCACCTCCTCTTTCTACACATTGCAACTATTTACCCATCTATCCACCTATGTTACTTTCATAGCTCTATAAGTTTTAACTAAACTCCTTTTCGCAGCCTCAAGGGAAGCCTAAATTAACATTACTAAACCACCAAATGCTTTCATTAATAACCAATACTTTTCTAATAGAATAGGCACCATCAATAACTCCGTTCATATATCAAGCAAACAACAATTCACCTTAACTAATCATTTTTCTCTACCTTCTACCAAGGAAATTATACCACATTCATTACCTCTAAACTAACACACAAGGACATATCACCTTAATACGAACTCTATTACACGCATAAGCTCATGTATATACTTTCAACCAATTGCCATTCCCACCTTTCTTGCCACTACAGTTCTATACCCATACTTTTAACTATGAAAAAAAGGTTCTACTACTTATAAATCATAACACTCTAGGTTGCAATATCCCTTAAATGCAAATTTTGTTTAACAATCTAGGTTCACACTATCTTTTCTCATAAGTACTATCTATATTGAAGGGTTAATGAGAAATCTGAATATATATCTTACTCTAGGTTAGCTGAACAACTAATATGTATGAGGACATAAATTTTGATTTGAGTAAATTATAACACACTAGTGAGCTCTTCTCAAGCCCCTTGTGTGACTTCTGAAGTTACTAATAGTAAATCTGAGAGCATCAACTTAGAATAAATTGGAATCTAGTCCAAAAAGTATAGATGGAGAATTTTGGGGTAATACATAAATAGACAAGAGTTTCTGAGAGAACAACTTTACTGCACGATCTAGAGTATGAAAGAAGAGACATTTTTTAAATACCTTGTAGCCTCTCAAAGAAAAGTACAGACATCTTTGTACCGTTATGCAAGATTATACTAGACACGGATTCACGGACACCCTAGGATACTTGAACTCTGTGCTCTGATACCAAGTTTGTAACGCCCCAAAAATAGGTCCCGAGACATCACATGGTGCTTAGGACCACAGGTGATCCCAAGCTAACCTTTGTACTGGTATACTGTTAAGCAACTAATCTAAATATGCATAAAATTATTGAGTTTACTATGCGGAAATATAATCATGATGAAATCTGAGAAAATACAATACTGATACAATTTTACATTCTGATAAAACTGGAGAGCAGAACTAAAATTACATGACTGACACTAACTAACATCTGTGAAGCCTCTACTACACTTACTATAGGTAGCTGGGATATGACCCCAACTACTACTAATCAATACATATGAGTGAGAAAGTAGAGTACATAAATAATATCTAACTGAAATCCCCAAAGTAGGAGGACTCATTATCTGCTTGATGGAATCTGTAACTGTCTAATCGTGATAGATGAACTACAACTGAACTGGTACCTACATTATTAAATAATGTAGCACATAAATGTATATGTGGATCATTACTTTTGGAATGTACTGAGCATGTGGGGGTGAATGCATAAGTAAAATAATATCTTCATGTTCACATGAACTTGTAAAAAGGATGCATGCTAAGTATAAACGGCTCACATTGGCTGGAGTAACTGAAAGCTGAAAATCATGAATCATAAATAATAAAGCATATTGTATAAATCTTATGAGCCATTACACTTAGTTCTAAAAGTTGTACTTTTACTCTTTTTGCTAGTGGACTAAGTAGAACTGAGTTTAAGTCTATTTTCAAATCATGCAGTCTAAGTAAAGGACTCACCTTTGTATCTGTAAACTAAAAGCTAAAATCTCATGGCTAATGACTTATGTAAAGTAATATCAGAATAAAATTGTGAGCCTTTACACTTAGTTTTTAAAAGATGTTTTGTTATTCTTTTCTATTGGGATTACTCTTTTCTGTAGGGAGGTTCTTCTAACCAAAATACACTATGTGAGCTATCATAATGTCCAATGTCTAGTATGGGAAAACCTCACATTGAAAAGAGGTGTCATACTCTTGCCAAGGAGTATAACCTAAGCTAAGTGATCACATCTGTAAGTGTTATCCATATAGAAATAGGGATAATCTAAATTTGTACCTATGTTGGCTCGTAGTTCTAGGGAAGTAGGATGCGCTAAATCGACACTTCCCACTCAGTGCTAAATACTACTCCCTTTAATTTGTATGGTCATTTTGTAGGAAATCCACTTTTAAAACTAATATAAGGGTTAATAATGAAAACTTCTTGCAAATCTATTTACTGTAAATTGTAGCTAAATCTGTAAAGTGGATTCCACATCTAAGTTGAGATCAAAAGATCAAATCTTTGTTCAAAATCTAAATATAACAAGTCATGGGATGCTTAAAAGCGACATCTTTCTTGAAACATCAATATTCAAACTAGGTCTTAATACCCATGCTTTAACTCATGTCAAATCATCATAAAATTCATGCTAAATAATGAAAATCTTGATAACTCAATTCTAAAACTGGAAAATACTGTCACACGCATAAAAATATGAAAGTAGACATACAATTCAACATCTAAATCACTTGTAATAAAAAAATCTTCAAATAGTGATAAGTGGGTATAAACTCTGAACTAAAATTCATATAATTTCATGAAAAATTCAACTTTAAAACTAATGATGGGCACAAAGATGAAAGAATTATCCTTGTTAAAGAACCCCACATACCTTAATTGATGACTAGATGAAGAAGCATGAACTTTGAGTTTCTAGTTGTTCTATTGAAGATTGATTCTTGAAGTTCTTGAATTGGAAATCCTTAATTTTGAGTCATCTTGGAAAAAGGAATAGTGAAATTTGGATTTCTTGGGGAATAAAGTTTGATGTTTTAGGGTTTTTTTGAGAAAAAGTTGATGAAAAGCATGCATAATATGCTTAGAATAGGCTAGATTTTGTGTTTTACATGATTTGGGGATTGGGGAAATGACTAAATTGCCCTTTGTAAAATTTAACTCAGAACTAGAAATTCCTGATTTGGCACACCACCGTGATGTGTCGCTATCATGTGGCTTACTAGAAAATGAACGACTGTCATTTTGGCATTTGGTGCGATATGATGAAATTCCGTTGCATCACTGAAAAAATAATGAGTGTCATTTTGCACTCTACCACAACGCAGTGTCTGTCCAATTAGGAATTTTGACGCGATATGGGCAAATCACGTTGAGCTACTGAAAAGGAATGAATAGAAACTAGAACTTTCCTACGACATAAACCCATCGTAGTGCTCCAATGGAAATTAGACAACTACCATTTTTACTAAAATCGCCATAACTTCTCAACCGAGTATCAGATTAAGGCTAAATTGATATCGTTGGAAAGTTGATTCAATTTTCTACATATTGGTGGGTCTAGAGCTAGAAAATTCTACATGTATCAAGATTTATTTACTTTTAAAATTGACCCTTAACACACTAGGAGTTAAACGTGACTAAGAAAGGTGCAGGGTATTACAGTTCATGGATGGTTTACCTATGTATTTGCCTAGTATGCCTTCGGATCATGATATTGACTTTTTCATTGGTGTTAAGCCGAGCACCAACCCCATTTCAATTCCTTCTTATAGGATGGCCCTAGTCGAGTAGAAGAAGTTAAAGGATCAATTGCAGAATTATTGGATAAAGGATTTATCTAACCTAGTGTATCACCTTAGGGTACGCTCATCTTGTTTTTGAAGAAAAAGGATGGGTCTATGCGTATGTGTGTTAATTATAGGTAGTTGAACAAGGTGGCGATTAAGAACAAGTATCCTCTTCCTCGTATTGATGATTTGTTTGATCAGCTTCAGGGTGCTTCAGTGTTTTTGAAGATTGATTTGAGATCTGGTTATAACCAATTGAGGATTAGAGCTTTAGATATCTCAAAGATAACTTTTTGGTCTCGGTATGCTCATTATGAGTTCTTGGTCATATCCTTTGGGATGACCAATGCCCAGCCACATTCATGGAGTTGATGAATGGGGTATTTTGATCGTATCTAGAATCTTTTATTATTGTATCTATAGATGATATCTTGATTTACTAAAATAGTGAGGCGGATCATGAGGAGCATTTATAGATTCTGCTTCAGGGGCTGAGGGATGAGAAGTTGTATGCAAAGTTCTCCAAGTGTGAGTTTTGGTTGGAGTCTATCTCCTTCTTGGGTCATGTGCTGACTAAGGATGGTATTATGGTCGATCTGACCAAGATTACAACTAGTCCTATTTCTCTTATCGATATTTAAAGTTTTATTGGTTTAGTAGGATACTATCGGTGATTTGTTGAGGGTTTTTCATCTATTGCAGCTCCATTTTCCAAGTTGACTCTGAAAAAGATTTTTTTAGTGGTCCGATGCTTGTGAGGCGAGATTTTAAAAGCTCAAGGATTTGTTGACATCGGCTCCTATCTTGACTTTGCCCAAGAAAGGCATAGATTTTACTATATTTTATGTTGCTTTGGGCATTAGGTTAGGTGTTGTGTTAATGCAGGAGGGTAGGGTGATTGTGTATGCTTCTCATCAGTTGAAGCCCCATGAGAAGAATTACCCCACCCATGATTTAGAGTTGTGCGTGGTCATATTTGCTTTGATGTTGTGGAGGTACTACTTGTATGGATTCAATTATGAGATCTTCCCAGATCATTATAGCCTTTAGTATTTCTTTACCAGTGAGATTTTAATATGAGGTAGTGCCATTGGCTTAAGTTTCTTAAGTACTATGATCTTACTATTCTCTATCATCTGAGCAAGGCAAATATGGATACGGATGCCTTGAGCTAGAAGTTGACTAGAATGGATAGCTTGGTATATTTTTTGACCTAGGAGAGACCTTTAGCCTTAGAGGTTCAGTCTTTGGCTAACCAGATATTAGGCTTGATATTCAACACCTGGGTGTGTTTTGGTATTTGTGAAGGCTAGATCTTCCTTGATGGAGAAGATTTAGGCTTATCAGTTTGATGATGTTGGGTAAAGAGTAATTCAGGATAAGAGGTTGAGAGGTGAGGCTAAGAAAGCCTTACTTAATTTAGATGGTATTTTAAGGATTAGAGGTCGAGTTTGTATATCGAGAGTGGGTTATTAGATTAGATTAATTTTAGACGAGGCTCATTATTCAAGGTATAACATCCATTCGGGAATAACTAAGATGTATCGTGACTTGTGCTAGAATTACTGGTAGGGTGGTACAAGGAAGGATGTAGAGAATTTTGTAACTCATTGCCAATATTGCCAATAGGTGAAGGCCGAGCATTTTAGACCTGGTCGTTTACTTCAAAGGTTACCTATTCCCGAGTGGAAATGGGAACGGAACACTATGGATTTTATAACCAGATTACCTTATACTTCTCGTGGTTCTAATAGTATTTGGGACATCATGGATCAATTGACCAAATTTTCTCATTTTATTTTAGTTTAGGTTTCCTTCGGTGTTGGAAAGTTGGCTCATATCTATATTCGTGAGATTTTGCATCTTCATGGTGTGCCAGTGTCTATCATTTCGAATTGAGATTCAGTGTTCATATCTCACTTTGAGAAGACTTTTAAGGAGGAGTTGGTTACCCAGGTTGATCTTAGTACATCTTTTCACCCCTAAATCAAAGGTTAGTCGGAGCAGACTATTCAGGTTTTGAAGGATATGCTCCATGCTTATGTGATGGATTTTGGTGGTCAGTGGGAGCAGGGTGTAGCTTTGGTGGAGTTTACGTATAATAGATACCATACTAGTATCAATATGACCCATTTTAAAGTTTTGTATGGTAGGTATTGTCTTTCTCCAGTGGGTTATTTTAGGTTTCTGAGATTAGACCTCAAGGTACAGACTTGCTTCATATATCCTTGGATAGAATTCAAATTATTCAGGATAGACTTTGAGCCACTCGGAGTAGGAAAAGTGCAATACGAATTGTAGACTTTGTGCCTTGAGATTTAGTATTGGTGATAAAGTTTTCCTTCATGTCTCGCCTATGAAGGGCATGATGAGTTTTGGGAATAGGGGCAAGTAGCCCCAGGTATATTAAACCTTTTGAGATTCTTCAAACTACTGGGGATGTGGCTTATGAGTTAGCATTTCCCCATATTTATCAGTTGTTCATATAGTTTTTCATGTTTTCATGCTTCGGCGTTACATTTTGGATGAGTCTCATGTCATTCTTTGGGACTCGGTTCAGTTAGATGAGAGGTTGTCTTTTGTTGAGGATCCCATCTCCATTCTAGCCAGGTATGTCAAACGGTTACATTTTAGAGATATTCCAGTTGTTAAGGTCCAGTGGAAACATCGACCTATTGATAAGGCTACTTGGGAGGTCGATTCTAATATGCGTAGTAGTTATCCCCAATTTTTTTCTATTTCAGGTATTTCTCTTGCCTTTAGTTCGAGGACGAATTAGATTTTTAGTGGTGGATAATGTAACGACTTGATTTTTGGTGATTCTTGTAAAATATTTATTTTTGTGTAATTTAATCATTTTATCCCTCCTCATGGTTGCTTTGTAGTATTTCTGGGGTGTGGGGATGATTGGCATAGTTCCCAATGCCTTTCAATGTAATTTATGTGAATTTGTGGTATTTGGTGGTTATAAAGGCTCTATAGTTGACTTCAGTCAATATTTATTAATTTGTACGTCTAATGGCAAAAAGAGTTGTGCCAATAGATTAGGCACATTAATTTTAGGTTAGTAACATGGTTGGTATGGTTTTATGGCTTTTACATTACATTTCGACCTCGATTTGAAAAGTTGTGAAATTAGATTTCGAGGGTCAATGTAGTGAAAATGATTTTTTTCAAAAATCTAATATCGTCAGTAAGTCTGAAGCATTAAATTTGATAGGATAGCATAAATTGTTTGTGTTCTTGGGATTCCGGATGAATCTTGAGCGGCCTACAAAAACATGGAATTTCCATATCACCACAGTTAGTGCATGAATTGGTGTGACCGCAAAAGCGACCTTTTGGGTGCTTTAGCAGAGGGTGCCAAATCGGCCTCTGGGCGTTTTAGCCTCCTAGACACAGTCGCCAGGTATCGCTTTAGTGGTAGCTCAGGCGCTTTAGCGTCAACCGCTAAAGCAGCCAGGGCCCGCTTTAGCGAACCTGCACCTGAGCGTGGGTGCCGCTTTAGCATCCCTAGGCGCTTTAGCGGTGATTGCTAAAGTGGCCCAGTGTCCACTTTAGCGGCACTTGGGTATATTTATATATCTTTTTTTCTCAATATTTTCATCATTTTCGAGACTTGGAGCTTGGAATTTTGAGTTTTTAAGATATTTCTTCTATTTTTAAGCTTGGGTAAGCTCCAAATCTCTATTTTAATTATTTTCCTTTGATTTTTAACATTAAAACCTTGTTAAAACATGAATTTAAAGATGGAAATTGGGGATTTTGGTCCAGAAGGCCTAAAGTAATGATTCTTGGACTTAAACCCTAATTTCAAACTATTTTCACTTGGGTTTTCTCTCATGAGTTCTTTAATCATGAAAAAGATATTTTTGGGTAAAAATTCCAATTTTACCCTACTTTTCGTGAACCCATTATAAGGGTCTGTTTTGAGTTTGACTCAAAAATGGGAAAGATGGGTATCGTTGGCTTTTTTTTACGTGTATATTTTATATTTGTATATTCTAGTTGATTACGGGTCCGTTCATGTGGTGTAAGTTCAAGTTGAAGGCTTATTTGTATTAATTTTTGGCATTGAGGTAGGTTATGGCTTAACTTTCTTTAGACTGGAATGAATCATAAATATTAGCATAAAATCACATTATGGGTGTAGGAACCAATCATGAAAATCACTATATTATTATGTTATGCCCGCGTGGGGGCCTATATTGTTGTTATTTGGTGGCTTTGAGACATTATTTGCTATGTATGACCTTGTGGAGTCTTATGCGATGTAGTTGGCCTTGCGTATATGTATTTAGTTATATCTTTTTTGATGAAAGAGCCTAAATTGAAGTCTACGTGGTATCAATGGCATATTACTGTGTATTTTTAATTCATTGGCAAATAGATTACAATGGGTTCATGGATGATTAGAATATTGAGTATATTTTTGGCTCACATGATTTGTATATTGGTTGGATTTTATAAATTCTCAATCTGGTTGGTTGTGAGCATTACATCCTCATATCACATACATTTACAAAACATTGGTACCACCATAGAAATACTGAAAACACTACTTTTTCTGACAGAAAATGTGACATCTTTAAAAACCCTCTACAGATGGATGTGCCAGAGATGAGTATGGATATTAGTATTGTATATCGATTGACAACCCCCCCATGGGTCCTACCTCAAGAGCACAACTTAGTAGGTGTATATGGAGGTTGTGTGACAACCTCGTGCATCATCATCATCTTTATTGCATATTATATATATTGTGCTTTTTTTGTGTTGTATTATCATCTTAGCGTGACACCTGTCTATGTGTGCTTCCTTTTCATACTTGTATGTGTGATATCTGTATACTTGTGCTTCTTTTTCGTATTTGCGTATGGTATATGTGAATATTGTAGAACTGTTAGTGGAGACGGTGTGGGCTATAGTTTGGGACATTTTTTTACTACAGGTGACGTGCCCATAGTGTGCATTCTGTATACTTTATTTACTACTTTGCTCAGTTGGTATATGATACCTACTGAGTACAGGTGGATCATACTCATCCCTACTGCACCCTGTCGATGTAGATCCAGGTTCGACTGTGTCGAACAATAGTTAATTCAGGCAATACTGGGAGTCTATTCGAGGTAGCAGTTGATCCATGCATCGAAGTTGACTACTCTCTTTTGTTATCTAGACTATGTCTTATTTGAATTCAGAGATATAGTTGTTTCTTTTGGGGTATCCTATGTCTATTTTAACTTCGAGTTGTATTAATTAGTTTTTACACTGTGACACCAGGTTTTAAGGATATTGCATGGTATTTTTGGTTGTGTATTTACCATTTTTGCTATGTATGTGTGGTTCGACTCTGTTCTATGAGTCTTGCCTTGGAATTAGTACTACCTTTCATTTTATATCAGTTTGGGTGATAGTCTTACTTGTCAAGGCTTTCCATGACAAGTGCCATCATGACCCTGGTTTTTGGATCACGACATTCTCGAAAGGAGAAAGCTCCAATTTAGATGATTCGACGAGCATTCGGCAGCGTCCAGGTAGGCTAAGCTTACCCTTCTTTTGGATTTAGCTTAATTATGGTATTATCATATTATTACGCTAGTTTTAGGTGGATAGTTTAGCCCAGTTATGGTTTTAGCATATTTACGTCAAATTTAGCCAGTTAGGGTCCTTTTTCAATAGAATATAGGACCTTTTCCCGTTAGTATAGTGTATTATCATCTCTTAGGAATAGAATTAGTACTTATAGTACCTTGGGATAGGAGTGGGAAGCCTTAAACTAGCTTTGGGCAGGTTCTTCCTTGAGTTAGATTATCTAGACCCCATAGTAGACCCTACCATCCTTTTTCAGATAGAATGATAGAAATAAAGCTCTTTTAGACTTAGTTAGATGCTTGATAGGCTGCCTTAGGGTATTAATTGGGGTTGGGATTGACTTAGACCTGATTATTCACCTGTTTAGCACCTTTCCCCGAGTAGGATAGGACCTAACCCTGGCTCGCTCAACCTTAACTTGGGAAGGAAACTCGTCGAGCCTTAGTAGGTTTAGAAACTAGATATTTAACTTGGTGATCTAACGTTCTGGGATATCTTGAAGACCATTGAATTTTGCTAGCTATTCCATTCTTAATATTTTATAAATATTTATACTTAAATTCCAGTTCCAGTTCCAGTTCAAGCCCGACATATGCTTTATTTCTACTATTATGAGTTCTGGAATGAGTA
The DNA here is from genome assembly GCF_002878395.1 of Capsicum annuum. Classification (NCBI taxonomy): domain Eukaryota; kingdom Viridiplantae; phylum Streptophyta; class Magnoliopsida; order Solanales; family Solanaceae; genus Capsicum; species Capsicum annuum. The sequence goes on from NC_061118.1 coordinate 132,232,336, forward strand.
TGGCATTGGTTTATGGTTATGTTTTGCTTCTTTTGGAATCATCTATTGCGGAGACAAGTGATTACTTATGAGTTTTGGTTCAAGTCAGGCATCAGTCTATAACTACTATCTAATTATTCTGGTATAGATTAAGGTTATTACTAAGAGTTTTGGCAGTTGTACTTAGTTCTAGTATGGGAGTTCTAATATTTTAATATAGATTATTTGGCCGTTTGTTACTATCCACTATTTCAGGTTCGAGCTTGGTGTCTGGCCTCTTATTGTTATCCACTATTGTCAGCTCAAGCACAGTATATTCTGTCATTATGGATCTGGGATTGGAAAGTAATTTAAGATTGGCACGGTTACAGTTTATTTATGCTTCTTAGCTTAGCTTTCCTCTTATTTGCACTCACCGGGCTTATAGAGCCTCAATAGGGTCATTTATCTTCTTGTGTGTGACTTCTGGATTTATAAGGGCCCAGTTAGGTTGTAGTTAGTTATTTGCTTTTACTTTCGACTTATATATTTCTCTTACCACATTTACCTAGCATACTTTGATATTTACATTTCTATCCTTTTTACTGTTGACTTAGCTTACTCTTTTGTAATTTATATTTATGTTTTATTAAATTTAAGCTCAATCGATCGATGATGTCTATTGAGTATCTGTTGCTTTGATATCAATACTACACTTCTGTAACTTTTTCCAAATGCAAAGTCGAGTGTGAGCCATCAATGTTGACGTTGATCCTCGCACCTTGCTATTGATATGGAGAAGTGGTGAGCTTTCTAGAGTCCGAAGTTGATCCTACTCCATCTACTTCAGTTACAGTCTTTTATATCTCCGAGACTACTATGTACATATGTATAATTAGGATATTGTCTAGTCTTTTTTTAGGTCTTAGTGGCTCTTACTACCGACCTTACAAGGTCTTGGGAGGGATTATTTTGTATGTTTTGCCCTCTTCTCTTGCTTGTACAGTATATTATGTATGCATATCCTTTCTGCTTTTGCCTATTTTATTGTTGTTATTGATTTCTTTCTTGTTTTCCTTTACCCTTCGCATGTTAGCCTATTACTTGTCGTTCCGAGCTATGACTTGGCTTACCTATCGGAGGTTGGATTAGATGTAATCATGACCTGAGAAATTAGATTGTGACATAAGGGCATCTCAATGTCTCAGTAAAATTAGTGAATCAAAATAAAATTTTAATAAGAGGCTTTCAACATATATACAAGTACTTATAAAAATAATAATTTAGATTTATTTATTCTATTTTAAATACTTGTTGTTTTTAATATACTTAAGTGACATAAAATCTTTAGTTAATCTCAGATACATATAAACTAAGAATTACTTTGATTAATAAGATGTTAGTCAGGTATTTGCAATTTTACCTTGGATGTTGTTGCAAAAAAAATTATTTATTAATATGAAGATTTGAGTTTCTAAAATATTTTGGTAAAAGGTAGTTTTCGTTCTCACTTTTTTTTAAATATATATGTTGAACTTTTTTTCTTATTTTTTTTACAATCTTCAATATTAATTCAAGTGAAATACTATCATAAAATTCACCATCAATAATTGGTGGGGCCTCACAGTTTTTGGAAGCCTAAAACAAATGTTTTACTAACTTCACCCTTGAGTCACACCTGATTAAGATTACAATACTTATTGATCATAAAAATTGAATAGCACTAAATCCGACATGAAGAAATATGTCACGATTTGGTTATTGCTATAAAGGAAATCTGATGTTGTTCGTAAAATATTTCCTCACGAATATGATTCAAAGCAAGACTCAGCTCCTCAATTGATTTGATCAATGGGCATAGTTGCATGATGTTTTAGACATGGCAGGCCACATTTCCTCAAATCTTTCTCAATGTTTTTAGCTTTTAAAAAATTGTAGTTCTATTTTCTTCTCCTAATTCTGTTATATTCTCTATTATATTGGTCAAACCCCAAAGAATCAAGTGAATATTCAAAATTGCATTTAATCTATTAGTGTCACCCAAATGATATTTTTTGCAATAAATTTTTAAAGCGTCGAAAATTAACTGCAACCAAAGATAAATAAGAGAAAAAAAGTAATTTTTATTGACGAATCTTGTGAGTACAATTTTGTAACTCTCTTGATTCTTCTCTCCTAAACGTAAAAATTATCCGAGGGCCTTCAGTAGCATGTTTCTCAAACCTTTGGATGATTTGGACTCCTAGAGAAGTATTTCAATCGCCGGTAATGTCGAAAAATATTTTGTCGCTTTGGAATAATCTCCGGAAAGAGCTCCGTTGATTGCTCCTTGCAAGGAATTAATAGTCGATGTTGATGTTGTCAATGTTTGTCAAAGTTCTCTTTCCGAATATCCTCCTTAGAATGTTATGTTACCCCTTATTTATAGTTGTAGGGAGAAGGTCTGGTTGCTTGTGATTGGCCGAAATATGTCACTTTGATACTTGCCGACTTTTGACTAATTCTTAAATTTGAATGAGATTTTCACATCATTGTACATGTGGCGTCATCTCATTGATCTTGGATTTGACTGGGATGTCACGTCACTTGACACATGGCATGAGTTTGGGCTTCAAGGTGAGATGGACCTTGATGAGGAATAAAATGAATTTATTATTTTTTTAAGCCCAAAATAATTTTTGACCCAATAAAATATGGATCAAACTCAAATTTTGTATAAATTTGATCCAATAAATTTTACGTGCCTACAGATTCCCCCTACTTCAAGGCTTGTCAACGTGTAGGCTTGCCGAAACTTGGCGGCGAAACGTGAAGTACTCATGAATGTGTTTTCATTTTCGTAATTTCAAAGGTATTTATTTCTCATCGGTGCATCCTAGTTAGACCAATACTTGTGAGTGGTCTAACTAAAGTTTTCTCCATGAACTTTCATGTCATGAAAGGCTTTGTCAAAGCAACCAATGATTTGTTTGTGGTGATCCTCATTTTTCACCCGCAATGGAGTACAAACTCGATATTATTTCAAGAGTATTAAAAAAAAACTTAATTTTTTTAACTCTTCTTGGATAAGTATGAACATGAGAAATCACCGCCTTAATATTTTTTTAAGTAATTCTTACTGGCACAACAATGTGACTCTCTCAATGTATTTGAATTAAAAGGATCAATACAACACCCTCACTTGACATATTGCACGTATGAAGTAAAAAAGTTGACTTCAATTTTTGTACCAAAGAAAAATACTAACTTTCTTTTTGGCTTCCTATACCAAAGGGAAATATTAACTTTCCTTTTGGTTTCATGTACCAAAGAAAAATATCGACTTCCCTTTTGGTTTCATGTACCAAAGAAAAAAAATATTAACTTTCCTCTTGATTTCAAAAAAGAATTCAAGACTACTCCAAAGAAATCTCCTCAATATGGTAATTTGCCAACTGATTGGCAATTTGAAATCCCCTGGGATTCTTATCTTCTAGTTTCACCATAACGTTCCTTGTACACAAACTGAAAATTGTTCATAGGAGCCTATATATTAGGAAATATTATGAAATCATATCAACCACAATCTTTTGAAATCTGTAGCCCTTGCAAAGACATTCCTTGGCCCCTTTGCGATCATGTATTTGGAAAACACTGCTGGTGCACATCAACCTTTTTGGCAGCATTGGTAGACGCCATACAAAGTATACAGCCTCCTCGCAACATCGGTGGAAGAGGTACATGGAGTGTCTTTCCTGATTTTCAACTTCAAACACTCGCAGAGTAAAAATCATATTTAGCTGTAGGAATGTCCAAATGTTAAACGGTTTAGTTCTGAAGAAACTAGACTCATGTTAATCCAACATATCCAAAAATCAATGGTAAATGCCTTCAGGATTGACGGGAATTAATTTTTGAGGTTTGTCTTCAGATCTGGCTGGTCTTCTTACATTAAGCTGTCTCACCAAAATATCCTTTTCTTGGCGTAGGAGAAGCCAAATGATGAGAGGATTAGTTCTAAAGATACTAGACTTGTATTGTTGTGTCATATCCAAAAATCAATGTCAAACTCCTTTTGTATTGACCGGAATCAATTTTTGAAGTTCATCTCTAAGTCTGGCCTGTTGATTTTACAGCTTTGTGTACCCTCGCTAAAATGTCTGTATCATGAGCTTGGAGTGGCCAAATCATGAGCCATTTAATCTTAATGTAACTTGACTTTAAGGAGAACATCTACGCTAAATATGAAAGATTAAATCAGCCTGAATTGACCAAGAACAATTTTTGAAGTTGACGTTGTAAGCTTTCATGTCGTGACTCCAGATAGCATGTTCGTGATCACTCCTCTTTACTTCTATTTTTGTAGGTTCATGAAATAATGCAAGTGGTATCGATATTAGACCAACCGTATACAAATATTGTCTAGATGATTTTTCAGGAACCACTTGAGGCATTATTTTTTGAGTCGCGGTTTTCAATGAGCAACAACTAGGTGCTTCATCTATTTTTGTGAGGATTTGGCTAGCAATATTCCCTCTCACGACTTGGAAATGGACACTCGGAACAACTCTTTTCTATCCTTGGTAAGAAAATGTATGCCTATTCCCTTAAGTCTCGACATATAAAACTCTTTGCATCTTGGCAAAGAAATTTATAGACTGTCTCCTACTATTTTGCCACTGTTAATCATATCGAAGTTGTTGAAAATGTTAAGCTATTCTCCCAATGTTGATCATGCCAAATTAAAACATTGTAGGGGTTTCTAATTCACGAATGGCTTACAGTGTTGGAAAATAGACTCGTGAGGATACGTTATATGCAAAAACCATGCTCATATTCTCTCCAGATCTGTCCAAGTATCCTTCCGAAATTAGACAATCAGTTCTGTTTCATCACCTTTTGTTTGTTTTGTGCACCTCATGAAAATTCTCATATCTTGACTTGAGAATATCAGAATTAGAAGCCATTTTTTGCGTTGCAAACTAGACTCGTAGAGATACATCTCATGAGGGAATCACAATCAGATTACACCCAAATCATTCCAGATACTTCCCTAAAACCGATCTTCTAATCTTGGCTCGCTAGTTTTATCAGCTTTACCCAGCGTCATGATAAATCTTGTATCACGACGTAGGAGTATTGAAATCAAGCATTGTTTCTTGCTTTGAAAACTACACTCGTAGAGTTACATCTCACTTTGAAAGCATAATTAGATTGCACCCAAATCATCTCAGATATTACCCCAAAACTGATCTTCTAATCTTGATTTGCTAGTTGTATCATCTTTGCGCAGCATCACGATAAATTTTGTATCTTGAAGTAGGAGTATCGGAATCAGGTGACCTTTTTTGTTGAAAAGTAGATTCGTAAATATACAACATACATAAAAACTACACTCAACGCATTTACGAATTTATACAGATACACCATCGAAGTCAGCTTAGTTCAGAATTTGATGGCCTATTTTGCAACTTTAAGCGGTTATGATAGAAAATTTATAACCTAGCGTAGGAGCTTTTGAATCATGAGCCATCTTTTTTGTTGCAGAGAAGTCTTCTGAGATCTACCACATATGTAAAAATGATGGTGAATACCTATACGAATTTATACAGATATATTATAGAAATTCGCTTTGCCTTGCTGGTTTCTTCACCTTTGTACATCTGTGGTAAACGTAGCGAAGGAACATCATCCTCATGTGATGTCTATGTCAATTCAAAGTGTTGTTGCCGTGCTCAAATAATGACACACTTTTTTCTCTTTTTTTTATTTTTTTAACTCATATGACTGAACTTAGAGTAAAAATAATCTAAGCTGCCTACGTACCTCAGGAGGATCAAGTCATAACATAGTTCAGGCATGATGAGTTAATTTATTTTTAAAAAAAAAATTCTCTTTATTTTCTTTTTCTTTCTTTTTTTAGAGAGCCGTCCACAGTTTAGACTCATGCGGTCCAGAAGTGATTTGACTTACAGTTTAAGCTCGGGCGTCAAGGAGTATTCTGGAGAAGAATTCTTGTAATGTAACTTTCCTTCCAACCCTTTGTAATGAAGTATTGTTGCACTTCAGTTTGCTATTTATTGCCCCTATTGGTTGAAGAAGATTTGCACTTGATCTTGTGTCGACTTTTAAAAATTTGAGTTTATAAGTCCTCTGACATTTTTTTCTTTTGTGAGAGATCAATGTTCAGGTGTTACCCTTCTTGCTATTGGACAAGTCATTTGACATGGACTTGCTTATTGTTTTCTTTAGGGTGGGAACCTCAATTGGGTCAAAGCTCCCAAATTGTAGCATGATGATTCCTTTACCTTTTGGTGATGCCATAGAGCACATAAGTTGTAGAACTTTTGAAATTGAACCTTTTTTATAGTCCAGTTTGACGCTAACATAATTTACATCAACTATATTGCCATTATCAATGATGATCCTTCCTTCTTGCATTAACGTCATGATTTTTTCCTTTAGGATGAAGTATTTTGTGGTGTGATGACTAACAATGCGGTGAAATTTGCAGTACTTAGGATCATCGACTTTGTTTGATTCTTCAGGTCGCTTCGACTTAGGGAGTTCAATGACTTCTTTAGCTAGCAGCTGTCAAGAATCCCAGGAACATAAGAGTCGGAAAAAGGATATACCCTTGCTTGTAACTTTTTCAAGGTTGGTTGATTTTTCACCTCTTGTATTTGTTGCTTTGGAGCTTCCTCTTTTAACTCTTATCTTGTAGAGACCTTCGTAAAACTCACAGTTGTCATCGTAGACTCCCCAATTTGGTATTCTGCCAAGTCTTTAAATTTTGTGACTTCTTTCGTAGGATCAAAAATAAGTGAGGTCATTCTATGACTTGCAATACTTAGCTCCATTCATGAGCGCGCGTAGCTAATTCTTTAAAAGTTTGAGGAAAGATATAAACAAGGCCTCAATGCATCCCTTGAATGCAAACTTCAATCACGGAAGTTTCAGAAAGTTGATCCTTGCAATCGAAGCTCAATGTTTATCAATTATTTATGTAGTCCACTACAGGCTCATCTTTACTTTGTCTTGTGTTTGTCAACTCTATCATGCTGACCATACGACGGGTGTTGTAGAAATGATTTAGGAATTGACTTTTTAGTTGCTCCGAATAATCAATTAATTCATACTCCAAGTCTGAGTACCAATCAAAGGCGTTGCCTTTCAAAGAGAGAATAAACTACTTGACAAGAAGATTACTATATATGCCAGTACTGCTACAAGTTTTAACAAAATGAGTTATGTGTTTCCTTGGATTTTCATTTCCATCAAATTGTTGAAACTTTGGTAGTTAATATCCAATTGGCATCGGTAAGACCTCGATTCGCTTAGAATACGGCTTTGAGTATCCTATGAAATTTTGTGAAAGACTGTCGTATTTTATCTTGATGGTGTTTGCAATCATATTTTGCAATTGTTGAACTGTTAGAGTGGCCATTAAAGCAGATCGATCAGCACATTGATTGTCACTTGATTTGATGAGAGACTCACCATCAACTTTTTCTTGCAGTGTTAGATTATAATTTGACTCTACAAGATTGAGAAGATCTAACTTGCTTATAAGTCGGGTGATTTGATGATCTTTCTCATCAACAGACTTCTTCAAGGATTTAATGGTTTGCTCCATAACTGCAAACTTCTCATCCATGTCAACTACATCAACCTTGAAAATATTGACTTTCGTTGAAGTTGAAAAATTTGTTAAGTCCTCAAATTCTCCAAAGTTGCAGATAGTTTTAAACAGTTCATCTGATAACTTAGATGCAAAGTTGCCCCCAGGGGTTGTAGTTACAGCCGAAATTTGAGATTTTCTCATTTTCGTCATCTCTAAAAAGGTAAAGTATTGAGATTCATCCAAAGCACAAGCGTTGAGATTGCGTCGATTGATGGAGCCAACAAGTTTGATCTTAGTAGATATGGCAATAGTAGACTTCTTGCACGAAACGTCATTGATTTTTCTGAAGTCCATTGCAGTAGTTGAATTTGTGATTTTTCAATTTGGAGAAGAAAGAGATGAAAAGCAGAACTCGTCCCACTAGGCGTGCCAAAATTTGTTCGCAATAAATTTTCAAAGCGTCGAAAATTAACTACAACCAAAGATAAATAAAAAAAAGTATTTTTTACTAATGAATCTTATGAGTACAATTTCGTAACTCTTGATTCTTATCTCCTAAACGTAGAAATGATTTGAGGCCTTCAGTAGCATGTTTCTCGAATATTTGGATGATTTGGACTCCTAGAAATGCATTTCAATCGCCAAGAATGTCGAAAATTATTTTGTCGCTTTGGAATAATCTCCAGGAAGAACTCCATTGATTGCTCCTTGCAAGGACTTAAAAGTTGATGTTGATGTTGTCAATGCTTGTCAAAGTTCTCTTTCTGAATGTCCTCCTTAGAATGTTATGTGACCCCCTATTTATAGTTGTGGGGAGTAGGCCTGGTTGCTTGTGATTGGCCAAAATATGTCACTTGGACACTTGGCGACTTTTGACCGATTCTTGAATTTGAATGAGATTTTCACATTATTTGTACATGTGGCATCGTCTCGTTGGTCTTGGATTTGACTGGGATGCCACGTCACTTGCCACGTGGCATGAGTTTGGGATTCAAGGTGAGATTGTCCTCGATGAGGAATAAAATAAGCTTATTATTTGTTTAAGCTCAAAATAATTTTAGACCCAATAAAATATGAATCAAATTCAAGTTTTATATGAATTTGATCCAATAAATTTTGTGTCTACAGATATGTTATTGGGTGGTGTTGCCAGAAAAAATAATTTTCAAGCTGATATTTGGAAAAAAGAAATATTTTATGATGGTGAATTTGATGAATAGGGTTGTGCAATTGGAAGAATGTAAAGGCCGTGCACTTTTTTTTCCCCTAACTACTGTTGTGCAATTGAAAAAGAAAAAATTACTGTTGTGCAGTTCACAATACCTACTTTGAACTATGCATGCATTCTCAATTTAGATTAATTATTTTCCTTGAAGTGGTTAATTATTTGCCATGAAGATTATAAACGCACAAATCTTTCTCCTTTCTACATGTAGATTATAAAGGCATAAACCTTTCTCCTTTTCTACCACTTCTTTTCCTTCAAGTGGTTAGTTATTTTCCATGTATGTTAGAACTAATAAAAATGGTGTCTAGTTTTAAGAAAATGGTGTCTAATTAATGACATTATGGCTATTTGCTTTAAGTAATAAGTCTTTTCATAAGAAAATGGTGTCTAGTTTTACTCATATGCAAATTAGTTTTCTTAGGAATTTTCTTTGAAAAGGCAATAATTTTCGTGAACTTGTTTTGAAATCGAGTTTTTTATTGATTTTACTTAGTAAAATTGTCTTTTAAAAAAAAAAAAAAAATTGCCCTCTATTAACTTTCTTTGAAAGGTAGTTTTATTCAAGTTTGTCTTTTTAAGTGAATTTCTCTTTTGCAAAAGATGACTGTTTTCTCATGAATGAAATAGGATCAGTTTTTAAACCTTTAATGTTCTTGATATTTTTTTGTAAATTTATGTCTTTTCAAAGTTGGCCATTCTTTTAAAGTTAGTCAAATATTTTTGGTTAATCATTTTTAGCGAATGCTCTTAAGCATATTAAATTCCTTCTTAGGACCTTACTTGAATCCTTACCGTTTTCTTAAATTTTAAAAGTTCATTTCTCTTTTTTGCTTTTGAAATTTTATAAGTTTTTCTGATCTTTTTATAAAAATTAAATAGTCGCTCTGTAATTAAATTATTTTGTGATTTTTTAAAAAAAAATTGAAATGATTTAAGAAGTCAAAAACTATTTGTCTTTTAAATATTTATTTTCCCTTTGAATTTCAAAAGAAAAGGAATAAACAATATGTAATGTACTAACCTCATTTATGAATTTTAGTGATTTTTTTTTAATGTAAATCTATATCTATAATCTATATTTATATCTATAATCTATAATCTATATCTATAATCTATATCTATAATATATAAAAAGTGTGAGGACCTTAGAAAAGTGATTTGAACTTTTTGCCCTTCATTAAAAATCTCCGCAATATATAAAATTGTCTTTTCACATTTTTTTAAAAATTATTTTTATGATATTAAATATTTAAATGAAGAAGGTTTCTTATTATTATTAAATTGCTAATTTTATAGTAATTTCTTTTCTCACGTCTAAAGAAAATTAGCAAAAGTCTTTCTTTTGAGTTTTATTTGGATCAAATACAATACTTCCAAAAATTAGCAAAGGAGTCGTTGAAAAGAAAAAGGAATCTAATTTATATTTGGATAAATTTTTCAACCCTCAAAGTTATAAAGAAAATTAAATAGTACCATAAATAATTTACTTAGCAAATAAAATAAAATATTATCACAAATTTTTTATTACCATAGTTAATTTTTACCTTTTTTCCAAAAATAAATAACGAAAAAATTCCATATTTAGGTAACCTTTTCTTAAGGAAAAAAGGTTTTAGAGTTTTATAAATTGAATTAGTTTTTTTCTTCAACACATAATAACATAATAGATTATTTTTATATATTTGTAAGTAGCTTTGTTATTGAGATTCTAACTGATTTTTTTGGTTTAATATTCGGGTTTCAAATTTCTTTTCCTATTATGCTGGCGTTATTCATCAAGAATAACAAAAGATATTTTTATGTTTGTAAGTAACTTCCGTTATTGAATCTCCAGCATAACTTTAAATTTTCAGTTTTAGATTTTCTTTTCTATTACATTGAATTTCTTGATCATGAATAACAAATGTCCTTTTATGTTTGTAACTATAGCCTTGATCGAGATTTATTTCATACGCTGATCTGAAACTTATAACATGTTAAAGGAAAAAGAATTATTGTAAATTTTAAGTACAAAATCTTCTGATAAGTAAGAAGAAACAAATACACTTTTTATGGATTGACATAATATACATGTTCAACACGCATACTTTGAAGACTTATTACTTTTAGATGTTTTCTTTCGAAGCATTGAAGTTGAAGAATTTTGTAAGATAAAAAAATTCTTTATTTCCTTGGCACAAATACAAAATTATTTTAAAAATAAAATTTGCTGGCACATATAAGAGGGTGTTAATGTATTTCACATTGTCGCTATCTTATTTGTATCTTAGATATTACAAATACTATATAATTAATTAAATAATTTCTTCATCTTTACATGTTTAAAAGATGTTATATTCATTTTTATTATTTAAACAAATATCATATTTAGTATAGCATTTAAACGGATTAGAGTGAGGTACACACGCGAAACGGGTACATCTAAACTAGTACTCTAAAAAAGTGCCAAACATGACTCGCACAAAATTTTCCATCATAATGTATGTAGTATTTGAAGTTGAAGTTTTTATAATTCTACAAATATATTAGGGCAAAGGTACAAATATACCTTCGAACTTTGATAAATGGTACAAATATACCCTTACCGTTAATGAAAAGGTACAAATATACCGTTATCACTAACGGTGGGACACGTGTCATGATCGTGTTCCTCCATTAGTGATAAGGGTATTTTTGTACCATTTATTAAAGTTCAAGGGTATATTTGTACCTTTTCCAATTTTATAATTTACTTTCTCCATTCCATATTAGTTGATCATTTTGTTAAAAATAATTATTTTATATTAATTGTCCATTATACTAAATCAAAAAAGCATTGATTAAATTTAAATTATACTATCCTTGTAGTTAATTCATTCTGAAAGTCTTCACATTTGTTTATAAAGTTTCCAAGAAATTTTTTATGGTGTAAATTCGTAAAAGAAAAACTTACCAAAATATACTATATTTTAAAACTTTTACCATTTATACCTGTATAACTTTAATATATGCATAATCTTACTATCTAATAAGAGGGAAAGGCCACACAAGTAGGCAACCCTCCGTCAGCAAACCTGCTACTCCTGCCTGCTTCATCAGCTACTTGCTTCATGATTTTACTATATCATCTCTAATTAATTATTATAAGTCATTTATGTATTAAAAATTAATAATATTTAATAAAAAATAAATTATATATTTATATTTTTAATAAATAAATAAATAAATAAATAAATAAATATATATATATATATCTTTACAAAGATTAATTAATTCGATAAATTAATAATAGTAATAACTAACTATTCTTTGGTGACAATACTTTCACTTTAAACATGAGTCTATTATCAAATTAATTAATCTTTATAAAATTATATATATATATATTTATTAAAAAATAAAAATATATAATTTATTTTTTATTAAATATTATTAATATTTTACAAAAACAGACATGTTTGAAGTGAAAATATTGTCATCAAAGAATATTTGGTTATTACTATTATTAATTTATTGAATTAATTAATCTTTGTAAATTATATATATATATTAAAAATAAAAATATATAATTTATCAAATATTATTAATTTTTTAATACATAAATGACTTGTAATAATTAATTAGAGATGATATAGTAAAATCATGAAGCAAGTAGCTCATGAAGTAGGCAGGAGTAGCAGGCTTGCTGTCGGAGAGTTGCCTGCTTCCATGGCCTTTTCCTCTCATTAGATAGTAAGATTATGCATATATTAAAATTATACAGCTATAAATGGTAAAAGTTTTTAAATATAGTATATTTTGGTAAGTTTTTCTTTTACAAATTCACACCATAAAAAATTTCTTGAAAACTTTATAAACAAATGTGAAAACTTTCAGAATGAATTAACTACAACGATAATTTAATTTAAATTTAATTAATGCTTTTCTGATTTAGTATAATGGACAATTAATATAAAATAATTATTTTTAATAAAACGATCAACTAATATGGAACGAAAAAAGTAAATTATAAAATTAGAAAAGGTACAAATATGCCCTCGAACTTGGATAAATGGTACAAATATATCCTTATCACTAATGGAGGAAAACGATCGTGACACGTGTCCCGCAGTTAGTGATAAGGATATATTTGTACCTTTTCATTAACGGCAAAGGTATATTTGTACCCAAAGTATGACGAGGGTATATTTGCACCATTTATCAAAGTTCGAGGGTATATTCTACCTTTGCCCAATATGTTATAACAGAAAGACAATTAATTATGAGTACCTTGTTAATACATATACCTATTACTAGATACCTTATATGTACTAGAGCTCTTGCAACTCTATATCGCTAGGGAACAACTTGGGGAAAATTTTATCATGGATGACACTCATATATGACATGGTGTATGAAGCATTACTTTTTGAATATAAAATATGTGGGTCCCACTTGTTATCCCTTCTCACTCCTTATAGTTATTTCTCTCTCCCTCTTTTTAACTAATCAATCTTTTCTCCTCAGTTTTTTCTTTTTCTTTTTTATTTAATTTTTTTGTAGTTTAACTTTTTAAAATTAATTTTATTTGTGCACTCCTCGACTAATTTTATGAAATATTGAAAAGAAATTATCTAATAGTTATCTCCCTTAGAAAATAAATTTGAGACCACATGATACTGAACTCACTTCATTGAAACCACTAGGCGATACCCTTAGGTGCGATTATTTTTATATTTTTTTGACTCACTATTTAATTTTTTATCCTTTTCAAAATCTAAAAATCTCAAAAAAAAAAATGGTCGAACACAACTCCAACTCCAATTTTTTAGACTCTCATGGCCAAATGCGTACTTAATATCAATTATTTATTAATTATGCATCCGAATTAATTATAAAATACTTAATTGACAAATGACAATGGAATAAAATTATCGTATAAATTATGATGTTAACTTGTGCAAAAGATAAAAAATTAACTTTATGAATGTTTACTATTGATCAAATATAACTTAATAAATTAAAAATCAAAATCTTTATTTTCATTCTTATCTTTCATTGTCAATGACCTTAATTAATTAATTACAAAAAATATAAATTACTATTTCCTCGATTCCATATTAGTTGATTTTATCAAAAATAACTATCTTATAGTAGTAGTCTATCTTACTAATCAAGAGAACATTAATTTAAATTTTTCTGTATTACTCTTGCAATTTTTATTTTTTTAAGTGTTAATACTTCTTTATAAAGTTTTCAAAAAAAATAATTAAGGAGTGATTAATAAAATGATCTTCTTATTTATGATTTTTGACATGTATTTAAGAAATCAACTATGAAATCGAGGGAATACTAATTTATTTTTTCATAATTAATTAATTAAGGTCGTTAATGATGAAGAAAGATAAGGATAAAAATAAAAAAATTGATTTTTAATTTATTAATTTATATTTGATCAAGAGTAAACATTCATAAAGTTAACTATCCTATATTTTGCATAGGTTAACACTATAATTTGTCTGATAATTTTATTTCATTATTGTTTTTTAATTAAATATTTTATAATTAATTAGCATGCATAATTAATAAATAATTGATATTAAGTACGCATTTGGCCATGAAAGTCTAAATAATTGGAGTTAGAGTTGTGTTCGACCACATTCTTTTTATGAAATTTTTAGATTTTGAAAAAGATAAAAAAATAAATAGTGAGACGGAAAAACATAAAAACAATTGCACCCAAGGGATGTTGCCTAGTGGTTCAACGAAATAGATTGAGCACCATGAAGTCTCAAATTTAATTTCTAACGAAATAGTTGAGATGTGCACAAATAAAATTTATTTTAAAAAGTTAAACTACAAAAGAATTAAATAAAAAAAAGGAAAAAATGAGAAGAAAAGGTTGATTAGCTAAAAAGAGGAAAGAGAGAAATAACTACAAGGTTTGAGAAGGGATAACAGGTGGGATCCACATATTTTTATATTCGAAAAATAATGTCTCACACACCCTATCATATATGAGCCTTATCCATGATAAAATATTTTAGAACAACTGGCTCGCCATCTTGACAGAGCTGCATGCCAATACGTAAAAAAATATTTAAGACAGTGAGACTAGAAAGTCAAGCAAAAACGATAAGTACAACCTGCATCAAAAGTCTAGGCTCTCTTCAGTCGTTGTTATCTTGAACCTGAGTTGTAACATGATCTGCGATAGTCAACCATACCTGTTTGTGCATCAAAAATTTATATTGTATTATTAAGTGTAAATGTTTTAGAATACATACAAAATAAAAGAAAAAAACTCCAAAATAGGCATATAGCTTTTAAGTTCATTTAATAATTTCTCTATTTTAATTTATTGGTGCTAATATCTCATGTACCTCGTGTGCATCTCATGCAATACATATTTTTTTAGATCTAATATCAATTGTCTAGTTGTCTCTAGAAGCAGACAACAAATTATCCTTAAATGCAATACTAAGGAAACTCAGATTTTTTATGGTTAACTATGATCTATGCAAGATCAAAAGCCAACAAGAGGAAAAGGCTCACCACCACCATGGGAGATGATCGGGTCAAACCCTCCACCGCAACGGCGAGTGAAAACCTGAACGGATGAATTTTATCCAAATATAATAATAACAGTGGTGAGCCTGTTTATTTATTTATATATATATATATATATATATTATAGCCATCAATATGGGTCAGTCTGACCCAGCTTGTAATTTGATGGAGTTAGGCTTCAATTTTCGCAGTCCATTTAAGAACGAGGCTTTTTAGTCCGTAAACCCGTGGCTCGTGAAGCTTGAGCAATGTGGGTTGGGCTAGCTCATGGGCGGGACCATAAGTTAAATAACAACTATTTAGATTGTTTATTAGTATTTTTATTTGGTTTAAAGGATATCATGTCAAAAGTTATTTGATTTCACTATTAAGAGTATTTTTTGGTGTGTTGGAAACTTGATTAACAAGTATTAACACTATGTAATATTGTCTGGTAATATTTTTGTTTATTAATATTCTAAAACTAAATTATAAATTATTACTTTTTAAAAAGTGGGCTGGCTCGTGAGGCCCGCGGCCCACAGAGTAATGGTGTGGGTTTGGTATTTTTTGACCCATCATTTTGATGGGCCAGCCAGGCCTGACCCGTCAAACTCAAAGCCCATTTGGGCTAGCCTGAGTGGGTTGGGCCAACCTATATTGACAGCGCTCTCTCTCTCTCTATATATATATAAATATGTATATTAACTTCTATAAAAAGAGATGAAGGAAGTTTGGGGGGTTAGGGAGAAAACGTACCAGCAGTGTGTATCTCAGGTCCATATGGAATTAGTGCTCCCAGGGGCGGAGCTACGGCTTGCGAAGGGTGGATTTCGGGTATATAGGTTAAATATAGATATATATGGTTATATACATATTGTTGAACACCCTTGATAAGTTGGAGATGCATAGCCTAGTGGTCAAGGGTGTGCAAATTTGCGTTCGGGATACAAGTTCGATCCCCAGTAGGTGCAGTTGCTTTTTTCTCCCTTTTAAAGAAGGAACAAATTACAGATCCTTATAAAGTATTGGGATTGGACCGGATTATACCTCACAATTCAACCCAATATCTGTTTTGGGCATGAAGCCCAATAATGTGAAAGCTCGTTTGGCATTGGCTATTGGCTAACTGCAGCCAAGGGCCAAGGCTGACTTTTCTTAAAAACAAATTAAAGCAAACTTTTTTTTTTTTAATTTAAAAAAGAATAGGTCAAACTTAATTAAATTCTAAAGTTAAATTAAACCCATCCCTTTCCAAATTTCCCTTCAGTTCACTAAACACTTCTCCATTCCTTCACCTGTCCACCACAAAACCACAATCTTCTCCACCTTATTATTAAATTTTTTTTGAAATTTAGTGTTAAAGTCTTCAAGATTCAACGGGCTATCATTATAATTTTTCTTCATCGACTATTGGAGTGTAAATTGTAAAAAGGTATTCTTCAATTCTTCTTACTTTTTAGTTTAATTTTGTTTCCCTTAAACTTGCTTTTGTATGTATTTTTTTATTTTGAACTAAGTACTTTAATATTCTAGTTTTATCTAATAGATAACTTCCTAGTTAATATTATTTGGGAGAATGGAACAAGGTTTCAAGTATTCATAATTTTTTTATTTGTTGAAATTGAATAATAAGTGTGATGCGCTTGGTTTTTATTTTAGTTTGAGGCTCAATGAGCTTGGAGAAGTATTTTTGTAAAGTTTCAAAAATAATTTCAACGTCTCAAAATCAATCCAGCCGAGATGAAGATGTTGATCAAATAATAATACCATCTCAGTTTTCTCAGAGACAAAAATTTGATGTAAATGATTTAAAGGCTGACCCCGCTGAAAGACCTTCGATTTTGAGTTATCCTCCGAATATTCGTGATGAGATAAGAAGGGCATACATTCTAAAACATTCTTTCCAACCTCGAGATCATGAGTTTCCTTAAACAGACTTTTCTGGAGCTCCACATTATTTTTTTCTAAATGGTTTGATGAATGTTCTAATTGATTGGAATATAGTGTAAGTGCAGATGCAGCTTATTGTTTACCTTGTTATTTATTTCAAGGCGAAAGCATTCATCAAGGTGGTGGTAATACATGTTCGACGAAGGGATTTAGAAATTGGCACAGAAAAGATAGCTTTGCAACACACATTGGTCCTCCGAATAACATTCATAATCAATTAAAAGGAAGTGTGAAGATCTTATGAGAGAAGAACAATCTATTGAGGCTGTATTTTACAAGTTGGATGAGAAAAGTAAGAATGAATATCGAGTTCGGTTAAATGCTTCAATCGATGTGGTCCAATTTCTTCTAAATCAAGGTTTAGCACTCCGCGGTCATGATGAAAGTGAATCATCCTTGAACAAAGGTAATTTTCTTAAAGTACTTTCTTGGCTTGCAGATAGATGTGATGACATTAAACCTTATGTGTTAGAAAAAGCTCCAAAAAATAATAAAATGATTTCTCATGATATTCAAAAAGATATTGTGACCGCGTGTAAGATTGAAACAATCAAAGCTATATCAAAGGATTTAGATGGTGACTACTTTGCTTTGTTGGTTGATGAATCAAGAGACGTATCACGCAAAGAGCAAATGACTATTTGTTTACGATATGTTGAGAAAAGGGAATTTGTGATGGAAACATTTATTGGACTTGTTCATGTTAAAGATACTAGTGTTTTATCTCTGAAGAAAGCAATTGTGGATGTACTTGCTCACCATTCTTTAACTTTAGCTTATGTACGGGGGCAATGTTATGATGAAGTAAGCAATATGAAAGGTGAGTTAGGTAGTCTTAAAATATTAATTAGACAAGAAAGTAGATCGGCTCACTCGGTTCATTGTTTTGCTCATCAACTTCAATTGACTCTTGTTGTGGTTTCTAAAAGGTGTGTTCAAGTAGGAGAACTTGTATTATTGACTTCAAATATTTCGAATGTGTTGGGGGCTTACTTTAAATATGTGGATAAATTTCGAAAATCTCAAAAATAAAAACTCCAAGAGGCATTAGATATGGGTGAGCTAGAAACGGGTAGAGGTTTGAATCAAGAACTTGGTCTTATTAAAGTCAGTGACACTCATTGGGGATCTCACTACAAGTCGTTTGGAAACCTTATTAGTAACTTTGCCTCCATTATTGATGTACTTGATTCTCTTGTTGAAAATGCAAGTACTTCAGAAGAAAAAGCTAGCGCATCGGGATTTCTCAGAAGTTGTCAAACTTTTGAGACTGTTTTCTTGTTGCATTTGATGACTGATGTTTTAGGAATCACAAATGATCTTAATATATCATTACAGAAAAAGGAACAGGATATTGCTAATGCCATGATTCTTGTAAAACTAGCAAAGAGAAGATTGCAAGCATTACGAGATAATGAATGGGATCCTATTTTAAAAAAAATGTTGGTTGAAATTCGCTTAAAGAAAAGGTCGAGGCATTTTGTATCAAGCATAGTATTCCATTACCCAATTATGATGAGTCATATGCTAACTCAGGGAGATCATGACATAAAGTAATTGATTATACTACTTTGCACTGTATTGTGTGGATGTGTTTTATAAAATTATTGATTGACAGCTACAAGAACTTAATGACCGTTCCAATTGATACATTTTCTAGTTTTGACATCCAAAAGATATTGGTGATGGCTAAATTATATGCTGATGACTTTGATGAGTTCAACATGAGGGTTCTTGAGAATCAAATTGTTAATTATATTATTGATGTTCGTGATATTGATAAACGATTCTCCAATTTAGGCAGACTTGGGGAACTTTCAAGAAAGTTGGTTGAGACAAAGAAGCATTTAACCTATCCTCTTGTATTTTTCTTAGTAAAGTTTGCTTTGCTTCTACCCATTGCCACTGCACCAGTTGAAAGAGCATTTTCGGCAATGAAGTATATCAAAAATGATTTGTAGAATCGAATGGATGATGAATTCTTAGATAGTTGCATAGTGCCTTATGTAGAAAAAAGAGTATTTAAGAATGTTTCTAATGAGTGTATTATAGAAACATTTCAAGGGATGAAGCGTCGCCGAATGCACTTGTAATTATATTTTATAATCAAGCTTTTATTAATAGAATTTGCTTTGTTGACTTTTTTATATTATATGTTTCAACTTGTTATCCTATATGTTTTTTTATGATTAGTTTGGTTCAAAGATTCTTCTTCTTCAATATACGGTTTACAATATTTTTTTATGACCCGCTTCTTCTTTTTTTAAAATATGAACACCCTTAACCAAAATCCTGGCTCCACCACTGAGTGCTCCTGCATAAAATATGCACTATAGTCAATACATAATTTACCTAATTTTACTCCAAAATGATTCTACATATACTTTTTTTTGTCTAACTGATATATCATAGGAAATCAAGAGTTGTCTCAGGTTGTTGGGATTAGGATCTCAAGTCTTAAATTAGTGTCGAGATAAGAATTTAAGTTAGTGGTGTGAGTCAGATCTCGGGTCGGGGTTGAGAGTTAAATCTTGGTCAGTTTTATGAAAGTCAAGTCTCGAGTCAGGGTAATGATATAGGTCTCGAGTCGGTGTGGAAATTAGGGTCTCGAGTCGGTGTAAGAATTTAGATCTTGAGCTGGCATAATAGTTGGGTCTCGAGTTTGGATCTTGAGTAAGTCGGGTTTCAGTTTAAGGTTAGGGTCAGGAGTCGGGATTCAATTTTGGGATCTCAAGTCGATGTTGAGTTTTTCGGATCTCGAATCAGTGATGGGACTTGAGCCTTCGATCGATTTTGAATTCGGGTCTCAAGTTAGTATCAAAAATTGGTCTTGGGTTGGAAATCGGGAGTCAGGTCTCGAGTTAGGTTTGAGATTAAGATTTTATGTCTCAAGTCGATGTCGAGATTATGTCATAATTTTGTGTTGGGATTTAAATCACGAGTCGAGGGTAGGAGTTAGATATGAGACTTAGAAGTCAAGTCTCGAGTCGGGGTCAAAATTAGGGTCTCAAATTGGTGTCAGGATTTGGGTCTTGAGGTCGTTATAAGGAATTGGGTCTCAAGTTGGGGTTAGGAGCCAAAAGTCGAGTCTCTTTTAAGGGTGGAGATCAGATGTCGAGTCGGAATTTATTTCTCGAGGTCTTGAGTAGATGTCTTGATTTGGGTCTCGAGTCAGTATCGCTAGTCGAGTCGGACAAAACTAATTAAATTTTTTCTATTTTATTCTTACAATTGATATTCTTTGTAACCCTAAACAAATTAATGTGAGTATATTTTTCATAAATGATCTTGATGTCCATCAACATAAACTAAGGGTAAATCAGTAAAATTAATTATCTTACTTATGATTTTTAAGTAGTGTGTAAAATGAGAAGTGGCCAAATAGTGGGTATTTGATAGGCTTATAGCTTTTGGTCTAATGGCCAAAATTCATAAGTCAGGCTTCTTAACTTCAAAGTAAGTGCTTAAAGCATTTTTTATTTTACTCAAACACTCTAAAAATAATTAAAAGCTATTTTGACTTTAAAATAGTGAGTAATAATTTAAAGAGTCATGAATAAAAGTTAAATAGCGATCCTAATAGAGGCTATCTGGTGACAACATTTCTGCTCGAGTAATGGACCAAAAACAATTGGGTTGTTCACTAACGAATCTAAAAAAAAGAAAAATTTTCATAAGTAACAAACTTATAGCTATAATTAGAACTTTTATAGCAACCGTTTCATAATTATAAAAAATGAAAAGTTGTATTTTGTATTTGATAAAAGTGTTGCTACTAAAATACATATAAAACAAAATTTTCTGTCTTTCTTTTATTCAAATCAATTGGGTTAAATAAGGAAGCACTAAATTCTTTTTTCATAAATTACTGCAGTAGATTCCTTTTCCATAGATTACTCTTATTTTAATTAGTAAATTCATTTTCCAAATCAAACTCAAATCTGAAATATTATTATATTCATGATCTTCAAAAATTCAAAATAAAACATCATTATTGTTTTTTCTCTCTTTCACACTCTTATATCTCAAACGTTTTTTTCTTGTTAGTATATTTTTTTATCGTTTTAGTTTTTTATTTTGATTTCTTTTTTCTTTCCACTTTATTTTCTCTTCTTTTTTTTCTTTCTCTTTCTTTTTCTTTTTCGTTTTCTTTTTTTTTCCTTTCTCATATTTTTTTCTTTTCCTTTTTTCCTTTTCTTTTTTTTTGCTTTTATTTTTACACCTCTATTTCTAAATTCTATTTGTCTTTCTTTTCCCCCCTCCCTTTTCACTTCTTTTTTTTTCAGATTTTTTTTTCTTTTTTGTCTTTTTCTATTTTTCTTACTCTTCTATTTCTATCTTTTATTTTTAAAAGACAAATATCTATATCACATATACATATTCGAAAAAGTACACAAAATAAATTGACATATAGATCTGCATAGCTATTTGCAGTACAAAACATACATATATATGTGCATATGTATTTACAGAAATATATATCTGACTCATATGTATATATAAGCATATAGGACACAAAATCTCTATAACAAAAAGGACATCTATATACATATACATATACGTAATCAAAAGATAGATGATACATATTTTAAGTAAAAAATACAAATAAGTATATATGTTACCCTCTAAAATGACATAAAACTATTCAAAGACAAATCCAACACCGTAGACAAATACATATGAATATGCATTTGTATATACAAAAAGGACAACTAAATACATATACATATAGGTAATCAAAAGATACATGATACATATATTAAACAGTAAAAAAATATAAATAAGTACATATGATACCCTCTAAAATGACATAGAATAGTTCAAAGACAAATTTAACACCGTAGAAAATACATATAGCTCTGCATATGTATTTACAAAATACATACCTGATCCATATGTATATTCTTGTTTTATATGAGTCATCTTTGTACTTTGCAAATACAGATGAAGATATATAATAGTTCTGTCTGTTACTGTTTAATATGAATATGATATATATTTCGAAAATATATCTCAGAGTCATATTTGTATTTTTTTATAGTAATATACATATGGATCAGACATGTATTCTGTAAATACACATGTAGAGTTATATGTATTTTTTTGTAATATAATATATATTATATTAAAGAAAACATATACATACTATGTATTTTGTATTATTTTTTTGTGAAAAGTACATGTAAGTTCAATAGGTGTTGCATAATCATATATTTATGGCAAGAGTACTTTCAAGGTTTGCACCACATATAGAATGTCACACAGTCAATGATATTAAAAAACGTATTAAGGCGATGTTATCAAAGGAGCAGTACACGATTTTTTTTCATAAGAATATTTGTGGTGTCTATATGAACAAAAAGAAATGTATAGTTCAAGCGTAACTAGGCGGATGTATTATGTCACAAATGTATTATAAATTTTTTGGGGGTATTTGCATATATTTGTATTTTGTATATATAAATGCATATCAATGTGTATTTTTGTACGGTGTTGAATTTATCTTTGAACTGCTCTATGTCATTCTAGATGGCAACATATCTATTTATTTGTAATTTTTACTGTTTAAGATATGTATCATGTATTTTTTGATTACCTATATATGTGTATGTAGTTGTCCTTTTTGTTATAGAGATTTTGTGTCCTATATGTTTATATATACATATGAGTGAGATAGGTATTTCTGTAAATATATATGCAGATACATATGTATGTGTTTGTACTGTAAATACATATCCAGATCTGTAGGCCTATGTATTTTGTATATTTTTTGAATATGTGTATGTAATATACATATTTATTTTTTAAAAATAAAAGTTAGAGGTAGAAGAGTAAACAAACAAAAAAAATAAAAATAGAAAAAAAAAAGAAGAA
The DNA here is from genome assembly GCF_002878395.1 of Capsicum annuum. Taxonomy (NCBI): domain Eukaryota; kingdom Viridiplantae; phylum Streptophyta; class Magnoliopsida; order Solanales; family Solanaceae; genus Capsicum; species Capsicum annuum. The sequence goes on from NC_061118.1 coordinate 132,255,459, forward strand.
AGATAAATAGAAGTGTAAAAATCATAAAAAAAAGGAATAAAAAAATAGAAAAAAAGAAGAAAATGAAAATAGGAAAAGAAAAAAAGATACGAGAAAGGAAGAAAAAAGAAAATGAAAAAGAAAAAAATATAGAAAAATGAAAAAGGAAAAAAAAAAGAAATAGAAGAGAGAAAATAAAGTGGAAAGAAAAAATAAAAAAGAAAAAGAAATCAAAATAAAAAAATTAAAATGATAAAAAGATTAGATGAAAAAAAACTAATAAGAAAAAAAATTAGAGATATAAGAGAGTGAAAGAGAGAAAAAATAATAATGATGTTTTATTTTAAAATTTTGAAAATCATGACGATAATTATCTTCAAATATAAGAAAGAAAAAAAAATGAAAAATAAAAAAAAGAAAAAATAAAGTGAAAAGAAAAAAATAAAAAAAATAAAAAGATAAAAAATTAAGATGAAAACAAAGTAGAAAATACGACTATGTTGGGACAGTGGGGAAGTAAAATAGTTGAGTGAAAATAGAAAAAAAATAAAGTAGTGAGAGTAAAATAAACACTTATCTGAGTAAAATAATTTTATAAAAATATTTCAATTTATTGTAATTATAGTTTAAGAAGGGTGCTCGTGTAATTTTATTTTTATTTTTTCAAAAGAAAGAATGAAACGGGTTGTGGAACCTCTCTCCACTAAAACCTCAAAAATCAGGGTTTAACACTCCCACGATTCTTCTCCATTTTCCCCTTTTCTCATTCTTCTTCGCCAAAATGACGAAATTCAGGAAATTGAATCGTCCAACTGGACATCGAATGTCCATGCTCAGGTTCCTATTTTCTTCCTAAATTTACTTTCCTAGTCGCTCTTTGTGTAAGCTTATATATGTATGTTCATTTTAGGACAATGGTGTCGCAATTAGTCAAGCACGAGCGCATTGAAACCACCGTTGCTAAGGTAATACTAACATTTAATAGCTTTGGTTATTTCCATCTTTTTGGGCTGCACATTTGGCAAAAGTTTCTACCATGCTGTTAGTTAGTACCAGTTGCATGTTGCAAGTTTCATATATCAATAACTGCACTTGTAATGGATAATGTCAGTTGTGTGGGGGAATATTATTGTTTGATTACTATATTTAGACTAGCTAGTCATGATCTTAATGTTTTATCATTTGAAGTAGCAATTTCCTTTCTTTTGTTTTTGTTCACCATGGTGTCTAGGCCAACTTTCGCACAACTCGATTAATTTCACAGGATACTTGTCACCTCCCACCAACAACAGGTACGAGGTAACTCTATCCACCAAGGGTAGGATGGGTAGGAACTCTTGGGTGCTAGCAAATTCCTATCATCTGTTTGAAAAGATACACTTGGTTAATCTTTTAAGCCTTTTTATTGTGCTGGCCAATTTGCTCTCTGGTGAAATAACATGGATGGGAATTTTAGTCATGGATCACATTACAACAAGAAGATACCCAGTGTAATCCCACAATGGGGTTTTATCCCTATCTTTGTGGGGTAGAGAGGTTGTTCCAAAAATCCTCGGTTCAAAAGAAGTGTAATCAAAGCAGCCATGGACCACATTAATAATTATAAAATCAAAACATTGACTTTTGAAGCTGGATTCTCAATCCTTTTTGTTAATTACTAACCGATTGCAACCTTTGGAACATGGGATGATTGGCCCGATGCTCTTCTCATCTGCACTTAAAACCAGGCTTAGTTCGCATGGAGCAGGACTCAAACCTGTGATCTAAGTCACAAGTCCCTCAACCTTTGCATCTTAAACTAAGCCCTGGGGGCATGTCTGAGCTCCCTATCTTGTGTTCCGCTTTACGTATATTGGAATGCCTTTGTGGGGTATCCCACTAGCCCTTGATGTATCTCCTTTTGGGATCTCGTGGTGAACATTTTTTGTGTTTTTTTTAACTTTATGTATTTGCTTCAGCTGCTTCAGCTTCCCTGTTTGGGTGGTTGAGAATTTTTTTTTTCTGATGCATTGTTTTCTTTGTATTGTAAAGGGACTCATAACACATGGAGAGTCCATTTGTAAGTTGGGATCTGGTTCTGTGTTTGGGGATCTTGGTGTCTATTAGTCTTCCTTTTACTACTAAAAAGGTTGTTCCGTTGTGATCAAAATCGAGGATGTCCTCTCTTCGTTAGAGGATTTGGGATGTAGGATATGGGAATAGATTACTTCCCTTCAATCCTTTGAATTGGTGATTATGAATGTGTTTGGTTTCGTGGGGGCCTCATAGGAAATATTCCTTTAACTGATATTTGGAGATGTTACATGACCTTATCCACAACATCATAAATGCTCCACTCTTATAATCTTCCAACTCAAAGAAACACTTAATTTCATGGAAATTCATTAATATGATAATATACTAGCCCTTTCTCCATTTAATTGGTAATCTGATGTACCTCAAGTTATAAAAACTTATTCTAGGAGGCCAAACTAAGCAATTCGAAAACTTAGTAACTGTCATGAGACAGTTACACATGTATTGGGTGGTTTTGTCTGTAGAAAAAGAGGCAGGACAGTGGACAGATATTCAGAAAAGAAAAGGGAATCTTTTGGGAGAGTTCTAGCCTCTCGAATGTCTAGGAATGCTGTAATTTGTGTAATCTTAGTAGTATGTACTGTATTAGTGAATTTCTTACATGTGTTAGGTTGTATCTAACAGTATTAGCAGTTTCGTAGTGGCTGTCTTCAGATTTATTGTTGTAATATCAGTATATCTAGTGTAAAACATCAATATTTGTTTCTCTATTTACTGTTTTTTCGCAGTAAGTCTATCAATTTGGTACCAGAGCAGTAACGTTCGGGTATGGTGAGTAAAATGGAGGGACGCGTCGAACAGGTAGAGACTAATTTGACAGGGGTAAGGGAAGATGTCAGAAAACTGCAAGGATGGTTTCAAGAAATGAGAGAGTCTCTTGCAAGAATTGAAGCTCAAGGACGAACTATGATGGAAGAAGCATCCCCTTCTCAAGCCAAATCCATCGGAAACCAAGAAGAAGGAAGCAATGTCAACTCGGTTGGAGAAAAAGATGGGAAGAAGTTTCAGAAACTACAATTACCAGTTTTCGAAGGAGAGGATCCTTTAGGATAGATTTTCAGAGTGGAACGATATTTCGCAGTGAATGAAATTTCTGAAATGGAAAAATTATGGGCAACAGGTGTTTGTTTGGAAGGAAAAGCCTTAAATTGGTATTATTGGATGGAATCTCGGCAACAAATGTCAACCTGGGAAGACTTCAAAAGAGAGTTGTTGAACCAATTTCATGATACTCAAAAGATCAACCAATATGCTGTCTTAATGGGGCTGAGGCAGATTACCATAGTCGCTGCGTTTCATGAAGAATTTGAAAAGGTGTCAGCATCTATGACTGAGGCATCTAATGATAACTTTCATTATCAGGAGCATTTCTGAATGGATTGAAAGAGGAAATTCGAGCAGAAGTGATGCCGTTACGGGGTCAAACATAAAGAGAGATAATGGAGATGGCTCAAAAGGTGGAGGATCGAAATTCTGTGTTGCAACAAGTTCATAGTTCTAAATTTGAACCAACCAGAGGAAGTTTAAACAATAAACCGGTTGGGTTTAGAACCAATTGTCATCGAGTTGCAAACGTCCTTGAAACACGGGACTCAAGAGTCGGAACAACAAGTCATAACACTGAACAATTGCATCCTACCGCAAAGTCGACTAGCTTTAACTCTTTAGTAGCAAAATCCGAGGGACAATTTAGATGGTTGACCGATTCAAAATTTGCTCGGAAAAGACAATTAGGGTTATGTTTCAGATGTGATGAAAAATTTAGCCCCAATCATCGTTGTAAAAACAGGCAGCTTAACCTATTGATTGTTTCAGAGACACCCAACATAAATGAGGATAATACAGAAGAATTCTTTGAGCCTACCGGAGAAGATTTAGTTGAAGAGGAAACAAAGGGTACTATGATGGTGTTGAATATGAATTCAGCTATGGGACTTACAGGATGTAGAACAATGAAATTCGTAGGGAAGATTCATGGGCACAACGTAATTGTTTTGGTCAATAGTGGGGCTACCCATAGTTTTATATTTTCCACTCTTGCTCATCAACTCCAATTACCTATTAAGAAAGACCAAAAGATTTGAAGTAGTAATTGGTAATGGTAAACAAGTTAGCGGGAATCAAGTATGCAAAGAGGTAAGGATGGATGCGCAAGGAATTCAAATCAACCAACAGTATTTTCTATTCGAATTGAAGGGAACTGATTTGGTTTTAGGGATGGAATGGTTGGTCACATTAGGTGAAATGAGGGTAAACTGGAAACTTCAAATCATGAAATTCAATGATGCTGGAAGATCAGTGTTTCTTCGAGGGGATCCAGCTATGGTTCGAACAGTAGTATCACTCAAATCTATGACCAAATTACTAAAGAAAAGAAACCAAGGGTTTTTTGTCGAGTTGAATCAGGTAACAAGAAGTGAAAATGAAGATGCTATAATAACAATGGAGATTGAAAAGTTATTATCTGATTATCCAGAAGTAGGTGAACAAACCTTGAGTCTACTACCACATCGTTCGAGGGATCATGCTATTACTCTTCAAACTGGAGCACAATCACCGAACATTCGTCCATATTGATATCCTCATTTTCAAAAAGCGGAGATCGAGCGTTTGGTCAAGGAGATGTTGGCTACTGGAATCATTAAGGCTAGTTTTAGTTCATATTCTAGTCCAGTATTACTGGTTAAGAAGAAGGATGGAAGTTGGCGATTTTGCATGGATTATCAAGCTCTTAATGATATCACTATCCCCGATAAATTTTCAATACCATGCATTGATGAGTTACTGGATGAACTAGGGGGAGCCACTATATTTACAAAGTTGGATCTTAAGTCGGGTTATCATCAAATTCGCATTCAAGCTGGAGATGAAGAAAAAACAGCCTTCCGCACCCATAAGGGACATTATGAGTTTATGGTCATGCCATTTGGCTTGACCAATGCACCCTTGACTTTTCAATCACTGATGAATGATATTTTTAGGAATTATTTGCGGAAATTTGTTTTAGTATTCTTTGATGATATTATGATTTACAGTAAGGACTATGCTTCACATCTTGGGCATCTCAAGGTTGTTTTGGATATTATCAAAGAGAATCAACCGGTGATCAACAAAAAAAGGTGCATGTTTGGTCAGCTTAAACTTGAATATCTGGGCCATATCATTTCCTCTGAAGGAGTGCAAGCTGATCTCTCCAAGATTGAGAGTATGATATCTTGGCCAGTTCCTAAAGATATCAAGTCTTTGCGGGGACTTTTGGGACTCAGTGGATATTACAGAAAATTCGTCAAAGACTATGGTAAGATCGCTGCCCCTTTGACTGATTTACTTAAAAAGGATGCCTTTTTATGGGGAACGAGCCCAACAATCATTTGAAGCGTTAAAGTTGTCTATGACTCAAGTGCCCATTTAGCGATGTTGAATTTTTCTCAGCCTTTTGTAATTGAAATTGATGCTTCGGGATTTGTTGTTGGTGCAGTGTTAATGCAAAATGGTAAACCTATCGCTTATTTTCGTCGAATGCTTTCTTCTAGAGCAAGACAATGTTCGGTATATGAACGGGAGCTGATGGCTATTGTGTTAGCTATCAAAAGATGGAATCACTACTTGATGGGCCATTAATTCATCATCAAAACAGATCAAAAAGCCCTTAAATTTTTGCTAGAACAGAGAGTCATGGATGAGAATCAACATAAATGGGACTCCAAACTCATGGGTTATAAGTTTGGGATAAAGTACAAATCGGGTGCTGAAAATAGAGTGGCTGATGCATTGTCAAGACACGGGAATCTGCATTTTTAATTTGGAAATATGAAGACAAGGAAGAATGGGACCAGGAAGTACAACGAGACCAAAATGACTAATATTTTGCAGAAGTTTATCTCAGGACAACAAACAGATGACAAATACAGCTTGAAGAATGGATGTCTACTATTCAAAGGACGCTTGGTTTTGCCACAAGGATCATCTCGTATACCTGGTCTATTGAAAGAATTTCATTCTTCTCCTATAGGAGGCCATTCGGGGTATATTCGCACATATAAAAGGTTGTCTGAGAATATCTATTGGGAAGGTATGAAGAGGGATGTGCAAGACTTTGTTTCCAGGTGTGAAATTTGTCAAAAGAACAAGTCTCAAACTTTGAGTCTTGCAGGGTTACTTCAACCTTTGCTTATACCTCATCATGTCTGGGAGGATGTAACTATGGACTTCATTACTGGCCTTCCTAAATCCCATAGGTTTGATACTATATTGGTTGTGGTGGATCGTCTTGCTAAGTATGCACATTTTATTCCATTTTCACACCCTTTTAATGCTAAAGATGTGGCTGCTGTTTTCTTTAAGGAAGTGGTTAAACTGCATGGATTTCCTAAATCTATTGTGTCTGATCTTGACCGTGTGTTCATAAGCCAATTTTGGAAAGAGCTATTCAAAATAACAGGTACTACCTTATGCTATAGCTCTTCATGTCATCCGGAAACCGATGGGAAAACGGAAGTCGTGAATAGAAGTTTGGAGACATATCTCTGTATGGCAGGAGAAAATCCTAAACAATGGTTCCACTGGTTATCTTGGTCAAAATATTGGTTTAATACATCCTTTAACAGATCTGCAGGTATGACACCCTTTAAGGCATTATACGGAAGGGATCCACCATCAATTTTTTCACATGGATGACATGACTTCAGCGGTAGAAGAAGTAAATGAGCAGTTGCGCATTAGAAATACGATCTTAACTGAACTCAAAGAACATCTACTGCAAGCACAACAAAGAATGAAGAATCAAACTGATCGACATCGTCGAGAAGTGATTTTTGAGATTGGTGAAATGGTATATCTCAAACTTCGGCCCTATAAACTACGTTCTTTGGCTAAGAAGATCAATGAAAAACTCAGTCCCCGTTTTAATGGCCCTTTCAAGATTCTAGAAAGGATTGGTCCCGTAGCTTATCGGTTGGAGTTACCGATTGGAACTCGCATTCATTCAGTGTTTCATGTGAATGTTTCACAGTTGAGAAAATGCTTGCTTCCAACTACTCCTGTTCAAAACCTACCTCCATTTCTTACCCAAGATTTGGAGCTTCAAGTTGAACTTGAAGCAGTGAGGCAGACCAAGAAGCTAATCAATGGTAAATGGGAAGTGTTAATCAAGTGGAAGACCCTACCAGAATTTGAGAACACTTGGGAGGAATATGCAATCATTAATTTGCAATTTCCTGACTTTCACCTTGAGGACAAGGTGATTCTTATAGGGGCGGGTAATGATGTACCTCAAGTTATAAAAACTTATTCTAGGAGGCCAAAATAAGCAATTGGGAAACTTAGTAAATGTCATCAGTCAATTACACATGTATTGGGTGTTTTTTTCTGTAGGAAAAGGGGCAGGACAGTGGACAGATATTCAGAAAAGAAAAGGGAATCTTCTGGGAGAGTTCTAGCCTCTTGAATGTCTAGGAATGCTGGAATTTGTGTAATCTTAGTAGTATGTACTGTATTAGTGAATTTCATACGTGTTAGGTTGTATCTAACAGTATTAGCAGTTTCATAGTGGCTGTCTTCAGGTTTATTGTTGTAATATCAGTATATCTAGTGTAAAACATCAATATTTGTTTCTCTATTTACTGTTTTTCGCAGTAAGTCTATCATAATCTTAAATAGTCATTCTCTTCCCGGTATAGTTTTGTCTTTGGGGTTCAAGTTTTTCTTCTCTATGTTGAGTTTACGATTCTAACAGGTTTGTTTGTTACTCCTATCTTTTTTGGGAAAGTTAAATGTTCCTAAAATGAGTGATATACCATTAATGTTGTTCAATATAGATGGCGAATGAGGATATTAGGCTTAATTGGTCTATTTGTGCATACATTGCAGGAGTCCAATCCATTTTATCGTGGATTGCCCTTTTGCTTGGGCATTGTTGTGGCTATTCATATTGATGAGAGAATTTTGTGTCATAATTTGAGTGAGTTCTTTCCACTTTTGTGGTCTAATACGATAGAAGGTAATGTTTATGGAAAGGTCCTATGTTTCAAAACTTGGCTTGATTGGATTGATAGAGTGTGTTCTAGTACAAAGTTATGGAGTGAACATTAGCATGGTTATGAGATAGTGGAATCGACTATAGAAAAAGGAAGTCACTGACTACTTAGGAATGCATGTTTTTGTCTTTATTTTGGGATTATATATCCTCTTCTGATAAAAAAAAATGTTTTCCTTAATTTATTCTCTTGCCCGAGATACTCAGGCATCTTCAGCATGACAATTGTGATGCTTTTAGGACAGCATTAAATGATCTCGAGAGGAACGATGTGACTCCTTGTTTGAGTTCTCTTTTGTTCTGTATATTCTTATGAACATCTTGTCCCAGTGTTATCAAAACTGAAAAGCAAAAAGGGGAAGATCTTTTGGGTTTAAAGCTCAAGGTATAAATAACAAGCTAGCTTTACTGTAGAAAAAGCACATATATTAACTACGGACACAACTCAGAATTAAAAATCTACAGTTGAAGTGAGTATTTATCGTTTATAATTCCATCTTTAAGAAAGAGTCCATAGGCCATGAAATGCACGCCTTACCTGTAATGAACGAACTCTGGGAATAAGATAAATCCTTCAGAAGTATAACACTTCCTTAATATCTGAAGTATATCTTGTGTTATTTGAAGCAATTAGACATTAGATGTTTTCTCAAAAGTAACAAATTCATTTTAAAGCATCTAGGATTTCAATTTGGCAAGCTGCTAGATTCACTGTGTATTTGGGATGATTGATCCACCTGTTTTCTTGTATGAGTGCAGGCAAAGGAAGTCCGGAGGTTGGCCGACAATATGGTTCAGCTCGGAAAGGAGGTACAAATATAGTTGGAAGATTGAAATTTCTGAGTATTTTCTTCTTAAAAATGAAATTTCTTGAGTTTTTTTCTTGGTGTGTAGAGAATGTTAATATGCCGTTTTAGTCTTATTCGTCCTTCAAATACATACCATGATTTCTCAGAAAAATAAAATAGAATTATACTGCAAAAAAGATGTCAATTAATCAGTAAGGTTTGTGTACGTAGTTTTTTATTTGATAAATTCTTAATCTAAATTACATCACACTATCCACTTGATATAAGTGGCATAACATTACCATTTGTTCTATGAAACTAATAGTTAAGTTTCACGGCTAGTTTTAAAGAGTGAACATTTGCCACCCCTCTATGAATTTGAGTCTGCAGTATCTTCTGTACAGAAGCTGATGACCAATCTTTCCGTCAGAAACTGCATAGTCTGGGGAAGCTAGAATAGAGCTGATTTACTGAGTAATTTAATCAAACTTATGGAAAAATGAACAATAAATTGCTTTGATTTATTTTTGTTGATGAGGTAGCAAGGTTGTTCTCGCTATGCCTCATTGGTGGTTTCCACAATTATGGTGGGTGATAAAAGCTTGTATGTGTCAAGGGATGATGCAGAAAGAAAGTTCATATTTTTGGAGTTTTGAACGCCAATTCCATAAATGGGCAGGATCAATAGATTTGATCTTAGATCGGTAGCGAGGTCTTGAAGAGAGCCACTCTGACTGAAGGTGGTGTGCCAAGCTCAAAAACTTGGGCTTGTAGTAATGTGGTGGAATGTTGGGTCGTTGCAGTAGGTGAGGCCTAGCTATTTCTCAGGTTTCCTATAGGTAGAAGCTAAACAAGCTTTGAAAGAAGGAAGTGATACGAAAACGACCAAGAACACACGAAAGCACACTCCCAAAACAGTCCACTAACTCAATGAGCCGAGGACCCTTTAGGAGACCACACTCGGATTCAAGAACAAGAACAAGAAGGAAGAGATTACAAGGTGTTTTAACACCAAATCAGCTAACAACCAAACTATATTAGCAATAATAAAAGAGACAACAATAACAACAAGAAGGAATACACTCGGCTTACACTAATCAAGAGGAAACAATCCAAGATTACAATAAAAGTAAAGGGATAGATAGATAGACCAATGGTTGGTATAATCTTAAGAACCCAAGAACTTATTCCACTCTTGGACCCCTAACACCACACACAACACAAAACCTATCTCTTACGTGACACAAGATCGGATTCCACCTCTCAAGTATCGACGTTTCCAAGCAAAATGCATACACAAGTGATTCCACACTTGTATAAGCCCTAGTTTTCGGTTTGCCTCTTAGAGAAGAGAGGACTTGTGTTACAAAGTGTTATACACTCTCAATATTCATCAAAAAAACTAAGTCTAAAAGCCCTACAATGCTCCTTTTATAGCTATTACAAAATGTAAGTTAAAATGACCAAAAGGCCCTTCAAAGAGTGGGCGCCCATCAAGCGTAAGTTATGGACTGATTTTGGTGCATTTTGGGCCTCTCTTACACTTCAATTGCACACACCAAGGCTCGGGTCCAACTCGCACTCTCATAAGTCCATATCCGTGATTATTCTTATATCATCCTCTCCATCTTGAGAGGAATTTGTCCACAAATTCACGGCTTCACCTTGTTCAATTGGTCACTTCAAAGGAAACCTACTTAAAACAGTCCGCAAACAAGTCACAAAAACAGTCCACAAAAACATGAAGAATCCGAAGGCTCAATAACAAGTCTCGGCCAACATCTTCATTTTGAACCTCGGCTTCCTCTCCATCTTGAGCCTTGTCTTCATCCTCATCCGAAACACATAGTGAATGGCAAAGGAAACACTAAACACATCCCACCTCTTTTCTTGGTGGCGGGTTCCTTGTGGTTCCCTACATCTTCCCCTCAACTTCTCTTCCATCTTATACGCATCATTGTAGGCTCCATGTCCCTCATGTTCCCTTCTACCACACTCCTCTATATGGACATATCGGTTTAGGTGAAGTGGAGTTTCGGATGAAAGGATTGATTTGGTAATATAGAGCTTCGGTTGTGGAGCTTGGATGGGAGGAGGTTGGCTTCCCAAGTTCTTCTTGTTGGACTTGATCGAATTGTGGGAGAAGTGACCTACTTAGGTCTCGGGTTGGAGGACATTTGGTGGCTTGGCTTATGTCTATGTCATTTGGTGGTGGTCTTGGAGGTCTTATTGTTTGAGTTAAAGTTTCGGAAGTAGAAACACGAGAATTCCTTCGACTCTCCACTCGATCCACCCTCTCAAGTATAGTAGACATATCCGAGCCCAATTTTTCAAGACCCGCATTCACCTTAGTTATTTCACGGGCAATAGCATCAAGGTGGGCCGAAATGGTGTCCATTATGGCCAAGGAGATACCTACAAGACAGAAAACATGTTAGTTGTACAAAATATCCTCACTCTCTCTTTTATTTCGTGTCTCTCGGATCCCTCACTCTCAATCTCACAAGTGTTGTAAGCTTGTTTGTACTTCGAAAGGTGAATCCAACGTTTAATAGGACCCCAGAGAGTAAGGAAAACACACAAGGACGTATTACAGTGACTCAAAAGAATTAAGACACACAAAGGAAGGTTAACACGAAGAACGACTTCAAAACTAACTTACAATCTAGTACTAGCTTGTAAGTTAGATTTGGAATCAACAAACGAAACTAAAGACACAAAATGAGACTAAAAGATCGAAATTTGAGCTTAAAATATGTTGCGTGAACAGTAAAAGTGATGACGTGGCAGCCCACTATTGGTCACTGTTTTGGCGCCATTTTATTTACCAATTTGAAGTCTTGATCACTTTACAATTTGAAATGGTGAATTTTGGCTAATGGAAGAAAGACTACAAGTCTTGGAACTCCTTTCAATTTTCAAACACGTCTTAACTTGACTAGTACTATTCCCACAAATCAAGGCCCTTGAAACAAGGAAAAGTGGTTGAAAAAGTTGATGTCAAGTCTAGGAAGTGATGGGTTCAACTCCTTTCACCAACAAACTTTACAACTTTTATCTTCAACTTTTTGAATCTATTTTGCACTTTTTGTTGGTTAAGTTATAAGACTAGGTGAAGAACAAGATGAACACAAGAACAATCTTAAAGAACTACAACAACAACACCTTCAACGCCTACTCCAATTCTTCACAACAACACCACAACACACGGCCACCTTTCAAGTTCACAACAAAACTTCAACAAGCTCAAATATAGATAGACACCTTTAGTGTTAGTGAATCAAGAAACTAACACAAGAAACATGCTAGACTAACAAAAAGATTACTAGATATAGACACACAAACAAGTTTTCAACCAAGACATCAAGATACAACTTTTGGCCAAGAACATGATCTTAAGAACACAACTTTTTCTCCTTTTTTTTTTTCAACTACCATGCCCAAGAGTGATTTTGTTGGAACCAAATCAACCACAAGCTCTGATACCAAATGATACGATAACGACCAAGAACACATGAAAACACACTCCCAAAGCAGTCCACTAACTCAATGAGCCGAGGACCCTTTAGGAGACCACACTCAGATTCAAGAACAAGAACAAGAAGGAAGGGATTACAAGGTGTTTTAACACCAAATCAGCCAACACCCAAACTATATTAGCAACAATACAAGAGACAACAATAACAACAACAAGGAATACACTTGGCTTACACTAATCAAGAGGAAACAATACAAGATTACAATAAAAGTAAAGGGATAGATAGATAGACCAATGGTTGGTATAATCTTAAGAACCCAAGAACTTATTCCACTCTTGGACCCTTAACACCACACACAACACCAAACCTATCTCTTATGTGACACAAGATCGGATTCCACCTCTCAAGCATCTACGTTTCCAAGCAAAATGCATACACAAGTGATTCCACACTTGTATAAGCCCTAGTTTCCGGTTTGCCTCTTAGAGAAGAGAGGACTTGTGTTACAAAGTGATACACATTCAATATTCATCAAAAAAACTAAGTCTAAAAGCCCTACAATGCTCCTTTTATAGCTATTACAAAATATAAGTTAAAATGACCAAAAGGCCCTTCAAAGAGTGGGCGCCCATCAAGTGTAAGTTATGGACTGTTTTTGGTGCATTTTGGGCCTCTCTTATACTTCAATTGCACACACCAAGGCTCGGGTCCAACTCGCACTCTTATAAGTCCACATCCGTGATTATTCTCGTATCAGGAAGAGTGTCTTTTTTTCTGCTTGACCGATGGTCCTTTAGCACAGGGGATTGTTAATTGACCTAATGAGGATCCCCGTTGATCTTTTGTGCATGAGACTATTCAAACAGATTGGGATGTTTGTGCAGAGGCTTTTTGGCTGTGGACCTATTCCAACTGACCTGGTGAAAGTCTTAGTCAAAGATTTTGGTGGTGTTTCGAGTTATGTAGGGCCAGAGATGGAGAGTTCTTCTGTAAGGTGGATTTCATATAAGAAGGTTCCATTTTGGTCCCAAATGATTCAGTATTTCTCCATAGGATTCAGTTTGAATCAGGACAAATGGAAACTTTAGTTTTGGGGGATTGCTTTATGGTATTCAGTGGTGGAGCTTAGTAGTGTCAAGGGGGTTCCAAAACCCCTTTGTCAGAAAATTACACTTTGCAAATAAAGTAAAAATGATTTTTTTTTGGTTATATGCCAGCTGTTAATCCCCTTGGCATGATGAAAGATTTAAGTACCGTGGTTAAGGGGGTTGGTTCAAAATTGCATTAGGTCATATGTTTAAATTACAAGTACTTTTTTGAATCGCTTGTATAAATTTATTAGGTCATATGTTCAGTTTATATAAGATGCTGATTACCAGTGAGCACAGGAATCTTTTAAGAGAGGAAGCGGTGCTCATTCCCACGAAAATGTTGGGGGCAGTATCTCTTTTGGCTTTTCATGCCTTCCAGCCTCAAACCTGTTTCCTTGTCTCACGAAATTGGGAATGATAAATAGATTTTTGTCCATGTATACAAAATGGAAGTACAGAATTATTAATGAGGACTATAGGGAACTTATCCCAAAATATGAGAAAGATAGAGAAGAATAGGACAGTAACAGGGAATTATGATCCAAAATGCCAAATTTGAAATGTCAATCTGAAAAAGTAGTCAACCAAAGGAGATGATAATGAGAGCAATTTGTGAGCACAAAAGCATAGTGGTGTTCACCATGAGTAAAATGTAACATTAGGAAGTTTCTTTATTTGGTTTTGATTCGAGAGGATGTAATCACAAGGCTGAAATTTATAGAAATGAGCGAAACATTGTAGCCTCTTAGGTTTGTCTCAACTTGGATAAATTACTTTTAATGTAACAAGGCTTGTCTTAACGTGGAAAAATATATAACTAAAAGGATTATTATTTAGATCACTTTCTTGGTTGTAGTGGTGTTGGTTGTTTTTGGTCAGAGCTTAAGCTGGTTGACCTTGGCTTGTTGGTTTCTTTTGTGAACAGAGTTAGAAAGTACTTTTGAGGCTAATCTAACTTAGTATTATTAAAAGCAAAAAGCACAAAAAAGCTCTAAGGTCCATTGGGGCTTTAAACACATTGAAAATAAAGCATGGGCTTTAATGAAAGAAGGTAGGGAGAAAAAAATATATATAGAGAGAGTCCAAGATTAATAACTATAATCATGAATGACAAATATATAAACAAAGAAACCAAATCATTCCCATTGGTGAGGTCGACAACATTGATTTGCTTGCACAGGTTTTGCACTGTCATGTAGGGGTTCTATCTACCACTTATTTGGGTCTACCCTCGGGGGCCACAAATAAAGACATTAATGTGTGGAGTCCAGTTCTTGAGAGGGAGGGTAGAGAATAGGCTTGCTGGTTGGCAAAAAAGGTACTTGTCCAAAGGAGGGAAAGAAGCGCTTATCAAGAACACATTATCGAGCATCCCCAGATACTTTATGTCTTTGTTTCATGCTCCTACTAGTGTTACAGGAAAATTGGAAAGGCTCCAAAGAAACTTCCTAGGGATTCGACAGACGGGGCAAGAAAACTTCATTTGGTTCGATAGGAGAAAGTGACTACTACTAAAAGTTGGGGAGGGTTGGGAGTCAAAGATTTGAGGGTATTTAATAGAGCTTTGCTGGGGAAATGGTTGGGGAGATTCGGGATAGAGGTCCATTCGTTATGGAGAGGGGTGATAGTAGAAAAATATGGGTTGATGGAAGGGGGATGGAGAATTAACAATATCACTATGGCATTTGGGTGTAGAATGTGGAGGAATATCATGAACGGTCGGATTGATTTTGAGGTTTACATCTCGTTCAGGTTAAGGGACCGGGGGAGAGTCAGTTTTTGGAAAAATAAATGGTGCGGAGATGTGGTACTAAAAGATGAGTTCCCGAGCTTCTATAGGTTTTCTTGTCAGAGGGAGGCAGTAGTCCATCATATTAGGGGTTTACAAAAGAATTGTTTTGGGATTTGAGGTTTAGGAGGAATCTTCAAGACTGGGAGGTTAATGAGTTTCAAAGGTTACTAGTTCTACTTCATTAGCATCGCGAGCCAGTTGATAGACCTGATACTCTGAAATGGAAATTTTGGAGTAATTGGGTTTTTTCTATCAAGTCCTTCTACGAGAAGTTTTTGGTGAGGGAATTGGAGGCTTTTCCCGTAAAGTCAATTTGGATTCCTAAGGTGCCGAGGAAGGTGTGCTTTTTCTCATGGTTAGCTGCTAGAGGGGTGATTACGACGGCGGAAAACCTTAAGAAAAGAAAGTTTATGCATTAGCGAGTGTTTCTTATGCAAGGAGACGAGTGAGGATGTTGATCATCTTCTATTACATTGCAGCTTGACTACGATACTGGTAGGATATGCCTAGGTGGTTTGGTATATCTTGGGTGATGCCGAGAACTGTGAAGGATGTGTTGTCTTGCTGGAAAACTGGAAGAAGAAGGAGAAAGTGTAGAGCTTGGAATGTTGTCCCTTTAGCTTTGATGTGGATCTTTTGGAGAGAAACAGTAGGGCTTTTGAAGGGGTAGAAATGACTTTCGGACAATTGAGGAGTAGCCTCCGGCCCATTATTTATTTTTGGTGCACCCATGTGTGCTGGGTTGTATAGAGGGTTGGATGTCTTTTGTAGTGAATTATGTCGTGTTATTGGTTCTTTATTTTTTGGTATACTTCTTATATACAACCGATTTTGGCCCTGTGATTAATGAAATTGTTTACCTGATCAAAAAAAAAAAAATGAACAAAGAAATTGAAAAACAATTACGATTAAGTGAAAGATCAATTGTTTAGTTTTGCCTTGTCAAGAAGAGGTCCATAGGCAAGGAAAAGCATGCTTTAGAACCACACTGAAGCGCATATTAAGCGCTCAACACATTTTGAGCCTCACTTTAAGGCTAAAGCGCGCCTTTGACAACACTGATCTAGCTTCTCATATTTTTATTTTCAAAGCTTGCTTCAACAACCAAAATCATAATAAACCATGCGTATTTCTCATTTCTCATCTTGAAAACCAAAAAAATGAGATTTAAGATGGAAATTTAAAGTGCAAGTTACCCACTTCAAAAAAAAAAGAAAAAAAGAAGATGGAATCTAAAGTGCAAGTCATGGAAGCGGGCTCATTATCCACTGAGCTTTGAGCCGTGTGGCACTTGCTTCGGGTATTTTTTGGTTATCAAAACATAATAATAAATAAGTAATACCTACACAATAGTAAATAACAAAAGAATAAACTTTCTGATAAATCAGCAGTTGTTTGCTCCGTTTTCTCTCTTTTGTTCTCTTAGTAATTTTGTCCTCTTTGGGCTCATTTATATTTTTGGCACTTCTTTTGAACTATTGCAGGGAACTCTATCTGCTGCAAGACAGGCAGCTGCCTTTGTGCGTGGGGATGATGTCATTCATAAGCTCTTTACTGAACTGGCTTACAGATACAAGTGAACCTTAGACCATTAACTTTCTACTCTATTTTTTGTTTATAGATCTATGGTTATAAATATCTTAAAATTCATATGTTACAGAGATAGAGCTGGTGGATACACGAGATTGCTCCGAACTCGGATTCGAGTAGGTGATGCTGCACCTATGGCCTATATTGAGTAAGATTCTCAGTTTAACAGATACATAATTTTTGCTAGTCTATACAGAGAAATGGCTTCCAGATGATTTCGGCACTTTATCCACAGACAAGAAATAGTATGCTGATTCAAAAGATTGTGAAGGGACGGTTGTGATAAGCTGGTGTCTGACCAGTTTTATGTTATTTTTGCAGGTTTATTGATAGAGAAAATGAACTTAGACAATCCAAACCCCCAAATCCTCAACCTCCCCAGAGACCAGTCCTGGATCCCTGGACAAGATCTCGGCTCAGCCGGCAGTTTGCACCCCGTAAGGAGGAGAAAATCTCTGATTCTGATGGTCAATGAGTTTTTTTCTTGGGAAGTGCATTCAAGATGATTGTTTCGTCTTTTCAATCCATAATGATTTATGTGTTTTACTTGTTTGGAGGCCTACATGTAGCAGTGTGATGAAAATAATGTTTTATTCAACAGCACTAGGCGTGGTGGGTGGTAAATTGAGCTGGTTTTAAGCTTTTGTATTTTCCATCCTGCCTTGTACTCTAGTTGATCAATACATATGAAACATGCAGAAACTTCTTGACTTGTGTTTTAGAACCCCCACCACACCTGCACCATTGACACTGTTTGCATAAAATTCCATGCTGGCTACTGTCTACGATCAAGCCATATTCTCTCTTTGAGATCTGTACCGGGCTCCTTGGATAACCTTTCAACATGTTTAGTACAAGAGATTACTTTTTGCGAAATTATATGTGAAGTGCTCGTGGGATGATTGCTTTTTCTAAAAAAAAATTCCTGGTTTTGTTGTTTCCAAGTGTTTAGGTATGGGGTTTACTATATTTCGAAACTATTTTTGACATATGAATATCATTATTAATTTCTTCTGTTGCAAAAATTATTGAAACATTCCGATTTGCTAATAATATTACTACTATTTTAATTTATATTTGCTCCAAAAATTGTTTTTCATTAACCAACAACTTTGAAGAACATTTTCTAGCACATATTCGGCGAAAACTATTTTATTCATGAAAAATTACTGCTACCAATTATATTGTTCTTAATGTCCTTGCGTCAGATTTGGGAGGTATAAACTCCCCCTCTTATTCTTGTTTTCTTGTTATTATTTTTGTTACCTATGTAATGATTGTCAGGATTATCTAATTTACTGAGTCCAGAAAGTGTTATTTCCAGTTAATCCATGCTGGCTAAAGTTAAATAGTTCTTATTTTGTTGGAAGTACTTGATGCGAAGAAACAAATCAGGTAATCGATATGCACATGACCAAGATGTTACAGACAATGCACCCTATGGTCTGACATTCAATGTCTTCCTATTTCTGAAACTAGTTTAGTTTGGATTTTTTTAATCCAATAGAAGGTACATATATTATTTGACAAAAGTACACTTAACTAAGTTACATTGTAAAAATATAGTCTAAAACATGAGAGTTCTAGATTGATCAACTTTCTGTCCCATACAACATAATCGGTCTAATCACTACTCTTAGCACTTCCCTTTGAATTTTAGAGGCACCTCATTAACACATGAGTCGAGAAACGAGCCTCCATTTCACTCAGCCATCCTATCCCACTATGGGATTGATGTCCTCGTTCTAAGATACTTAAAATTATCTCTTCATTGAATGGCCTGAATATCAAGTTTTACAACCATATCAGCTTCATGTGTCACCTCACTGAACTTACACTCTAAATAGATGGTAGAATAGAGAGATTTACCCGAAAAATTGACATAGCAAAAGAATGGGAGAGAGAGAGTTTTGAGTTTTGAGTTTTGAGAAGATATGTAAGTTGAAAATTAAGAAATGAAACCTCCCCACTCTCACCCTTATAACTAACTGTCTTGCAACCACTGCAGCGGTCTGCACCCTACTGCAATAAGCCCGCTATAATGAGATTCTCGTCGCTGTAGTGGCTGCACTTGAACTCCACAATATGAATTATATGGTGTCGTATGATGTTTCTAATTCTCTTTCCTCTGAATAGCATGAGTTCTGTAACAACTTGAGTAAGTAAATTTTTTTCCCGAGCTGTCAATGTATGAAAAAAATAATTTAATTCAAGCGTACTACTGGATTTTATACGTAGATTTTTTGAAGGGCCTTGATAGGAAGGTCAAGTAAACATCATTGAATTTGTTAGATGAGAGTAAGAGACTTTATAAGTGTTCATCTTCAAATTTTTTGACCTCTTACTCTTCGTCATCTAATGTCTATTTAGTGTTGAATGGTTGGTAAATTGGTATCTAATGTAATGATTTGTTCTGTGATTATTAAATATTTGCGGTAAAAATACCCGAATTTAAAATTTACATCAATTTGAAATTGAGTCAAGATTAATAAATATTTTCATTTAATGTCCATTGAGGGTATAAAATTAAAAGAATGGGCCCGACCTAATTAAGCCCACTCAGAGGTCCTTTGACTGCAACATCGAGCATGCTATATTGATAAGACACCCGTTGTAGCGGTGTCGGCTAGTAACATTCAAATAAAATCTATTTTTTTTGTTCAATACTTATTCTAAAAAGTAGAGTTCTTTCCTAAAACCACCCATGGGGCTATTTCCAGGTTAGAACAACTATGATGGAGAGGCAAAGCTCCCAAGAAAATGAGGCCATATCGTTTTTCTATTAAAACTGTTAGACCGGGAAGAGGAACAAGAGTGCCTACATTGGATGGTAAAAACATGAAATTAAGGTAGGTTATGATTTTATGAGTAGTAGCCTATGATTAATAAACATATACATGGTGTAGAGTTGAAGGGAGAAGCATGATTAAGTCTTCAGACATGGTATTCGAAATGATAAAACGTGGAAACAATCTTTATAGATCTAATACACATAGTAATATGTTGATATATGAATCCCATGATGTCTAATATGTGTTTGTATGACTTTCATAATGAGATATAATACAAATTAGGTGAATGTGGCTAACAGTGGAAAAGTTGAGTATGCATGTAACCTCCAAAACTGGTTGTTAATAACATAGTGGGTAGGTAAGTTTTTTGTACCTTCCTGATTTAGAGTATTCCTTGTAGTAATGATATTTTCTTGACAGTTGAGCATGAAAGGAGAAGCGATGTCATAATATAAAGGTTCTACCGGACCCTTTGTAAGTACTAGTATGTAATTCGTGTAAAGGATGAATAAGTTAAAAACAGAGTGATACGTAGAATGCTGATGATAAGCCTTGGAAATAGCAAAAGAAACAATGGTATGAATCTACTAACAATAAGAATGAAGGACATTGTGCTGATAACTGAAGTCACCGACCTTAATGTATTTAATGGTGGCTGGGTATGTGATGGAACCTATGATTTATTTTAAATAGAGTTTACACTTGATTTAGTGCTTGTATACTCCTAGTGCTTATATACTCCTGAATTAAATAACTTTTTAATTGGTCTTTTGACATATTTATGCTTGTTCATTGATATCGAATGTTAAACTTCGGAAATAATTTATGATTGTAAGTGTTACGATCCAAAAATAAGGTCATAATGACACTTATCGCGATCCAACCTTGATAAGTAAGCCAATCATCTAAGAATAAAGAAAAGCCAAAAATAGTAATAAAAATGAAACAAGTCGTGACTCCTAGAACGAATTCCCATTATACTATACATATATGAAAGTTTAAACAAAACATAATCATCCCAAAACCCAATTCATAAGTACAAGAGCATCTACTACATAATCGAATCTGAAAAGTACATAGTCCGTCTCTGAAAAGTGAAGTAAAGAGATAACAAATAATAAGATGAGGCTTGGAGTCAACTTTGATAGACCTAGAGCATGCCAATATCTCAAATCACCAAATCCTCAGCGCATGAACTCAGTCACCGCGCATCGAACTCGTACTGGGATTTGTACCGAAAGGGCATCGTAGGAGTGAGTAAGATCCACTTGTACTCAGTAGGCGTCATAGATCGACTAAGTAAAGTAGAAAATAAAATAAGTAAATAAAATATTGTGAGCATGCAACCTGGAAAAAAAAAGTTCTCAAACGGTAGCTCACATCGTCTCTACTACTACTACTATATATATATATATATATATATATTGTAACACCCCATATTTTTGGGCTAGACTTTGAAGTGTCGTCCGTGTGTTGACTCTAATTCCATGAATTTCTTTTGAATAGACATGTCATGATCTTTATCCTAGTCTGTGAAGTGATTTCTAGGTGAAAAATGTTCATAAGAATCACTTAGAACAAAGTTGAGCCAAGATCCTTTGTTCGTCTAAAGTTTGGTATTCGATTCTACAAGGATCTACTTTGAACGTGTATAACTTTTTATAGACGTAGAATTTTCCATCTCCAAGACCCACCAAATTGTAGATAATTGAGTCAGCTTTCCAACGATACCAATTTCTCCTTAATTTGATACCCGAGCGAAAAGTTACAGCCATTTTCGTGAGAGAGGCAGTAGCTGCGCGTGATTAGCATGCGACGCACGCTCCATTTCACCCCTGAGGGAGCATGCGATGTAGCATGCGGCGCACGCTCTATTTCGGCACTCCAGAGCATACGACGCACACTCCATTTTACCCTTGAGTTTTCTAGCTTCCAGTCACGTTTTTCCAGGGGGCATTTCAGTCCTTTCCCTTCACCCAATTGATCTAAAACACGAGATTTAGGGCCCTAAAAACATAAGTTACTATTCTAATCTCAAAATTCCCCCAAGGATTTAGGATCCCAAAAACATAAGTTACTATTCTATTCTCAAAATTTCCCCCAATTGAAAGCATTCTCTCCCAAGAACAAAACCCTAGCCTCTTCAAGATTCAAGTCCTTTCTTCAAGAAAATCAAGAACTCAAGTGTTCCAATTGAAGAAAGTTGTTCTCTTTCAAGATTTAAGTGTCAAGGTATGTTAGATGTTCATCCACGGGCTCTTTCCACCCATGGAGTCCAAGAACCTAAATTTCAAGTTTAAAAGGATGATCTTTATATGTTATTATGAACTTTATCCATGAAATCCCATGAATTTTTATTTTACATGCTATTTATAAGTAATTGTTGTTGAAATTAAACCTTGCACGTTTGAATGGTGCTATTCGCATATTAAATCCCTAAATTCATGATTTATAGTATTTCAATTATGTTATCATCTCATGTTTTGACTATTCTTATGCTCATGTCCATGAATTTCAAGTATTTGATGAAATGCCTAAATGATTGGGGTTTGAATAATGACTCCTTGTTATGTTTCCAAGAGCGTTTGATAGAGAGTCCTTACTTGTTGAAAGTTGAAGTATGTTTAGCTATATCTTGGTAAATCGATTTTCAAGTTATGTTTTCAATTGATTTCACGTAGAATGCGTTATAGTATATTTTAGAGAAAAGGCATCTCTCCCCCCCCCCCCCTCCAACTTATCGCCACAACTTACTTTAGCACTTAACTTCCATTTATTTACCCCCCTTAACATCATTAAAGTGAATTATTTTCACCCCTCAAAACTGAATACCACTCTCACGAAGGAGAGTGTGCTACACATGCGCCACTTCATTGCCAAATCAGTGCCACACCAGTGCCATGTCATTTGCCACGTAAGAATTTTTTTTTTTAATAATCCCACACACTGACTTTTTATATATTTTATATATACTATTTTTATGTATACATAAAATATATATTATTTATATATATATATATATATATATTCAAAAGAGTATATTTTTTATAAAAAAATATATTTTATATAAATAAAATAGACCCCGTCCCCTTTCCTTCTTCTTCTTCACAACCCCCACCCCCTTCGTTCTTTCACAGCCCCCACCCCACCCCACCCCAATTCCTTCTACTTCTTCATTAGACAACAGCCCCTGTCCCCTCCCCTTCTTTCTTCTTCTTTTTCTTTTTCTTCTTCTTCTTCACATAAAAGCACCACTTTTTCTATTTCTTTCACCATTACCACAAGCTTTTTCAATGAATTTTTTTCTTCATCAAATACAAAATTAACTTGAATTAGCTTGAGCAAATCCATCAATGAACTAAGTACAAGTACATGATCACAAAAACACATCAATACACAAAATCTCAAATCCAAATTCTTTCACATTAACCAAAACCCAAAATTTCAAAACTCCTAAATTTTTAATTTCTTACTCAAAAATGTCTACAGAAATGACATAAACAGTCTGAAATTCGAAAATGGTATAGATGATATTCGCATGACATGAAATCCTTCGCCAAGAATCAAACTTGTTTATCAATCTTGAACCCTTTTTGATTGTCAAAAAATAAAATTTTGGATTAATTAGGACTTGATAGGAAGAAAATTACGAAGAAACAGGGTGGGAGTATGAAGAAGATGAAGAAATGGAGTGTTGGGGTTGGGATGGGGGTAGGCGTGGGGGTGGGGAAGGGGAGTGATGAAGAAGATGAAAATGTCTTCTATGAAGACATTTTTCTTTTAATGTTATATATATATGTGTGTGTGTGTGTGTGTGTGTGTGTGCGCGTATAATAAATATAATAATAGCAATAAAGTGGTCTTTTTTTAAAAAAATAAAAATTCACGCGCTCTTTTTTTTTGCCACGTCGCTATAGGGGGGAATTTAATTCATTTGAAAGTTGTTAAAGGGGGGTAAATAAACGAAAGCTAAGTTTAAGTGCTAAAGTGAGTTGTGACGACAAGTTCAGGGGAGAAAAGATGTCTTTTCTTTATATTTTAAATATTGTGACTTCTATATCATGTTTATACGATTCAGAATAAAACCCTCAGTTTATGATTTGGTCATGTGATTGTGCTATCTTTTCATGTTTAAAAAGCATCCCCATGTTAAAGTCTTAGTCCCCATGTGTTTGATGAGATGCTTGAGTGAGTAACTGTGAACAATGATTACCTTTCATGGTTTTAAAGCTTTCATGTGGTCCTATTGTTATTGCTATCGAGTCCTGGGGGTTATTAATACCCGAAATTTAGCTGTTTACTTAGTTTCAGTAGCTTCAAAATAGTTTTAGATAAATCATGAGCATTACCACTCAGTTAGCCTTCATGATCAATTACTTGTCTAGTTAAATTTGTTAAGTCCAGTAATCAGTGTTATTCAATTAGGAGTAGGATTCAACGCCGAGCGAACCTAGGGATGGGGGCTCACCCACTAGTTAAGACTGGGTCCTTAGAAACAATCTCTAAGTTCCAAAACTACGTAGCCAGCGTAGGTTATGGGATGTCACCTGCCAGTTTAGGACTGACACTCTCAGGGATCACCCATCAATTTAGGACTGATCTCAGGAGTCACTCGCCAGATTAGGACTGAATCCACAACCATTATTAGTACCCGTATCACGGTACTAGCACCCTTTCAACTGGGGTCACAGGTTGGACCCCGATCAGCTCAGACTGGGGCATGTCGGTTAGATGATACCTCATAAAATTTCAGTTATAGTACTCAGTTCAGAATTCAGTTCAGTCTTGCTTGACTATAGCATATAGTTTATCAGTTATTCAGTTAGCAGATTTTAGTATTTCAGTTTACAGACTATTTTAGAACTTGTTTTATACTTGGTCATGCATTCTCAGTCTTTACAGTTTACATGCACTCTTACTCAGTACTTCATGATATACATTTAGTCAATTATTACTCAAACACATGAACCCATACATATCATCCTAACCTTTTTTAGCATACCAGTACATTCAAAGTACTGGTCATATACTCGTTTTTTGTGCTATAATATCTTATATCATAGGTTTGAACTCTTGGATTCTCGATCGTACTTAGACTTTCCAGTGCATCAGCAACAGCAGTCGCGGTGAGTCTCATTCTTTGAGGACAAGTTATCTTATATTTAATTATGTCAGTAGTTCAACTATTTAGTAAGTCGGAGTTAGCTGGGGGCTTGTCCCATCAACTTCATAGTCAGACAGTTTAGAGGCTTTCAGACTAATACAGACAGTTAGTCAATTTTCAGTTGTTATTATCAGCCATTTTATCAGTATTGTCAGTATTATTTTACAGATATTATCATAACTATGATTTAAAACCTTATGACATTTTGCAGTTAAATTTCGCATATGATCTTTTGTTATTAGTTTTACCCAGTTCTCACAGCAAGTACCAGTATTATGGGTTAGTTTAGGGTCACTTGTGACTTTAAGCACCGTGTGGCATCCAGGGGGTACTATCGGAGAGTTACAAACTTGGTATCTAAGCTTAAGGTTTTACAGTGTCATAGGGAGTCTGAAAGCCGCGTTGAGTAGAGTCTTGTACATGGTGTGAAGCATGCCGCACTTATGGACAAGAGGCTACAAGACATTTTTTAGGAAAAGTTTCCCCTCTTTCAATGTTCATATCATGTGAATGAGAATGAGTTTTATTTAAACTCTCTTTCTAATCCATTCTTTAATTCTGTTACAGACCATGCCTCCCAAAAAAAACACTGGAAGGAGGAATGGGAATCATCCCGCACCTCTGCCTGTTCAGGAAGATCCCCTGAATGAGCATGTCTCTCACTCTAAATTTAGAGCTGCTTTCAATGCCTTAGCTTATTCAGTAGTTACTCAGAACAATCATCTGGCTATTGTCCTATCTAAGCTTATGGTCCATGATCTACAGAGTGAGGAGGAGAAGCACAGGGAAAAAAGTAGAAAGAATAAGAGGGCCAAAATAAGCAGTTTTAAGTCAAGGTCAAAGAGTGGTCGTACTAACCCTCTCTGCGGGAAGACTGATAGGAATCATCAGGGTGTGTGTAGGTCTGGTATTTGTTTGTGTTTTGGATATGGCGATTCAGGCCACAGAGTCAGGGAATGCTCCCACATGGGTCAACATAGTCAGCACAGTCGTTCCCAAGTTCCAGCCGATCGCCCGACTCAGCAGAGCGCCACTTCCAGTGCCACCAGTGGTCAATGTTAGAATAGAATTTATGCACTTCAGTCCCTAAATGATTAGGAAAGTTCTCCTGATGTGGTTACAGGTACGTTACATCCCTTTTATATTCTTGTGTATGTTTTACTAGACCGCAGAGATTCACTTTCTCTTATAACCCCCTATATAGTTATCAACTTCGGTGTCAGACCCGAAATATTAGTGGAGCCCTTCTTAGTGTCTACCTCAGTGGGTAAATCTATCCTAGCCAGACAGGTATACAGAAATTGCTCGGTTTTAGTATCCCAGAAAATTACTTTAGTTGATCTCAGAAATAGAGTCATTCAGTTTCAGTTTCCCGATGAACTAGTTATTAAATGAAGGGATAGTATTGTCTGAATTCTATAGATTTTGCACTTATGGAGCTAGTTGTATGAAAGGTGAATTAGTAGGCTTGAAGCAGTGTATGCAAGAATTTGAGCTAACTATTATGGTGTGGGTGTGCTTATGTAGCATCTTTGAGCATTAAGTTTGAATGGGTCTAGTAATGTAGTAGTTGATGTTCTTACCAACTAAATTATGGGCTATAGCATGTTGAGGTTAGATGTCCAGGTGTACTGGTAATTCTCATAGTCTAGGAAGAAGAGTAAGTATAGAGATGAGATATTAGTAAGCTATAAAGGATATTAGTGTGTTCATTAAGAGGTTGAGAATATCCATGTTAAGTGATAGAACATAAGCTTGAATCTTTGAAGGTTGAGCTAATAAAAAGGAGAGTTGAAACTCTAGTTGGTGTAGAATCATGGTATGGTGATACTCAAAAAGGCTCTAAGTTGGCTAGTGTTTAAGTTGTTGTATGATGATTATTGAGGCTGTAGAAAGCTAAGAATTGTGTATCAGAAGTAAGTACTAGCAGTGGGCCTTACATTATTGGGTATAGTCTTTCCAGATAAGTATAGTGTTTATGTGTACTTTTCTATCCCAGACTTTAGAGTAAACTGGTGACAGTTCAGCTTAGAGTTGTTGATTAAGTGGTTCACAGACTTAGAATGATAGCTTTAAGCTAAGGGGGAGATGATAGGGCAAGTAGCCAAGTCAGGCTCTCAGATCCTAGTAGTTATGTTAGGATGGGTAGAGAAGCAATATGAGAGGATAATGCCCAACCCATTCTTATCTCAGTGCAAGGTTTATCACTCATCACGATATCTACTCATGCTTTACATGTCAACTCCATGATCATAGTTCGTGTTTATGCACATCATAAAGAATCATGTACGCTTCCAGAACCTAATATAATGAGTCAGCTTGCTCAGCAGTAAGAACCACGTTCTACGGATTTAGAAACTCTAAACTCAGGTCATGCAACTCATGACTCATGTATTCATGTTTTACAGTTTGTTCAGTTCCTGTACCCATGCAACACTCTTAATGATCAGCGAAATACAGATTCATGTCATGCATGTCCTCAGTTTAAACCTCTTTAATGAATTTATCTTATTGACCCTCTATTTCTTAGGCCTCAATTTCATATCCCAGATGTTCAGTCATGATTCAGTCCATAGGTATTCTATACATTATCTCAATCTTTCTTTCGTATCTCATCCAAGTTAGTATAATTCAGGGGATGAACTATCCCAAGGGTGGAAAAGCATCCCCATGTTAAAGTATTAGTCCCCATGTGTTTAATGAGATGCTTGAGTGAGTAACTGTGAACAATGATTTATTTCCATTGTTTCAAAGTTTTCATGTGGTCCTATTGTTATTGCTATCGAGTCCTGTGGGTTAGTAATACCCATAATTTAGTTGTTTACTTAGTTTTAGTAGCTTCAAAATAGTTTCAGAGAAATCATGAGCATTACCACTCAGTTAGCCTTCACGATTTATTACTTGTCTAGTTAAATTAGTTAAGTTCAGTAATCAATGTCATTTAGTTGGGAGTAGGATTCAGCACCGAGCGAACCTAGGGAGGGGTCTCACACACCAGTTAGGACTGGGTCTTTAGAAATAATCCCTAAGTTCTAGAACTACGTAGCCAACATAGGTTATGGGATGTCACCTTACAGTTTAGGACTGACACTCTCAGGGATCACCCGCCAGTTTAGGATTGATCTCAGGATTCACCCGCTAGATTAGGACTGACTCCACAACCATTGTTTGTACCCATGGCACGGTACTAGCACCTTTTTAACTGGGGTCACAGTTTAGACCCCGAACAGCTTAGCCTGGGGTATGTTGGTTAAATGATACCTCCCACAGTTTCAGTTTCAGTACTTAGTTCAAAATTCAGTTTAGTATAGCTTGACCATAGCATATAGTTTATCAGGTATTCAGTTACCAGATTTCAGTATTTCAGTTTACAGACTATTTCAGAAT
This sequence comes from Capsicum annuum, assembly GCF_002878395.1. NCBI lineage: Eukaryota > Viridiplantae > Streptophyta > Magnoliopsida > Solanales > Solanaceae > Capsicum > Capsicum annuum. The sequence goes on from NC_061118.1 coordinate 132,283,631, forward strand.
TTGTTTTATGCTTGGTCATGCATTCTCAGTTTTATAGTTTACATGCACTCTTACTCAGTACTACATGCTATACATTCAGTCAGTTATTACTCATGCACATGAACCCATATATATCACCCTAACCTTATTTAGAATACCAGTACATTCAAAGTACTGGTCATATACTCGTTTCTTGCACTATAATGTCTTATATCATAGGTTCGAACGCTTGAATTCCCGATCGTACTTAGACTTTCCAGCGCATCAGCAGCAGCAGTCATGGTGAGTCCTCATCCTTCGAGGACAAGTTATCTTATATTCAATTATGTCAGTAGTTTAACTATTTAGTAAGTTGGAGTTAGTTGGGGGCTTGTCCCATCAACTCTATAGTCAGACAGTTTAGAGGCTTTCAGACTAGTACAGACAGTCAGTCAGTTTTCTATTGTTATTATCAGTCATTTTATCAGTATTGTCAGTATTGTTTTACAGATATTATCAGAACTATGATTTAAAACCTTATGGCATTTTTAGTTAAATTTCGAATATGATTTTTTTATTAGTTTTACCCAGTGCTCACAATAAGTACCAGTATTATAGGTTAGCTTGGGGTTACTTATGATCGTAAGCACCGTGTGGAATCCAGGGGGTACTCTCGAGGTGTTATATATATATATATATGACATCAAGAACAGGTCAAACTTACATGAAAGTATATATAGAAGTTGAATACACAACAAGTAACATGTAAAAGCAACCATGGTGTGCAAATGCAATGTTATAAATGATTATATGAATAGTTGACAGTCATCACATGACTTCCTGCATACATCTGTAGAGCCTCAATGCTCCCAAAATATCACTCACACGAGGTTCACAACCCTTATACTGTCTCCAATTTCTACTAATCTTAATTTCATGTCTTAATCCACTCGATCGGCACATCCTCGGTCTAGGCATTTTAAAAATGTCTCATTTTATTCTAAAAATTAATTTTCTTAAATAGTACTGGTATCTCATGAATGTGCATGTATGCAGTGAGTATATAATGCTCATAATCAAATCAGTATGAAGATATCTAATCCATTTAATACATATACAAGTGAGCTCAGAAATCAACTCAATATGTCATTAACCATGATATCAATTCTATTTGGATACCATTGAAATAAATATGTATGTAAGACATCACTAATATTACATCAACCAATAACTCAAGTATTTCTATCATGATAAAGTCAACAATGCTTAATGAAGACTATAATAACTATCTAAGCCCTAGCACAACATCAAATTCATAGCATGCTTTACTTATTCATTAACTACCCAGTCCAGTATGAAGAAAGTCAAATCATAATCTACTTCTAAGCCTAAGATCCTTCAACACAGAGCTTTTCTATTTCGAACGGAATTAACTACAATATTTAATATAGCATCTACGCACTAAAATAAAGCTAAGATACCCATGTTATCCATATTTGAGTCGGGTTCAAAATAAATTTGAAAAATGAGTTCAAAAATAAAAGAAATGCAACCAAAATTTTATTTTAGAAATATACTCCCCAAGGTTAATGAAATATACAGTTGAAAATCCACACAAAAATAAGATCAAAATCCAAGAAAAAATATTTTTAAGCTTTATCGGCAAAAGCCCTAAGAATCTATTTCAAAATCATGATTAACAAATATTTTTGAATATGTAATCAATAAAAATAATGGGATACGAGTTTAGAGGTTACCCACACGAAACACAATTAAGAAACTCTCGAGAATTGTCTTTCCCAAAGCTTGGAGGTTCAAAAATGGAAGAAATTCATGGAAATAGATTTATATATTATTTTATGACAACGCCTTGCGATCATAGGCCCCACCTCATGATCGCGAGAGTTAACATTACCTGGCCTATTAATTAGCCTTTACATTCATATCCAGGGCTTTGTGAAGGTCCACGATCCCAACCATTGCATTTTTGATAATCTCATCGCATTCGCGAAGAAGGGAGATACCAGACTCGACTCGATCATATTTCATGATCATGGCTGCCACCAATCCAATTGCGATGAAGGATTAATTCCTTCTCCTTGTCTACAGTTTTCAGCTTATGTTTGTGAAGAAGGATTCCATTGCACCAGATATCAATAAAAATGTCGATTTGCATGATTTTCAAAACCTCCAAACGAACCCTCAGAATTCATTTAAGATCCGACAGAAGTAAATTGTCTATGCTACCAAGAGATTTTTGATGTTTTCAAATCAATGGAAATGATATATCTTCAAAAAAATATTGTTTTCGATAAATTAACCTTGGGACTCCTTTTAGGTAAATTATCAAATGAAGGGTCAAAATATAAAATAAGGGTTCCGAATCCAAACCAGTCTTGCTACTAACCCAACTTTGACATTTTGGACCTAATGAAACTGTTAAATTTTTTAATAAATACTCAAATAACATGTATTTACCAAAGTCAATTATATGACTTTTAAGCCTCTAGAAATTACAAACTCTCCCAAAATATTTTTAATCACACCAAAAATTATGTCGACCATCCCATACTCCAAAATTGACATATATAAACTATGAAAAATGGTGAAATGGTAATATTACATTAAGATTAAAGTTTTACAAATTTGGTTATTATAATAAGTGTACTTTTAAATTTGGTGTGCTTGTGTTACATCCTGAGTGATAGTGAAACTAGAATCATAAGTTGGTATTGGTTGAGGAATTGAGTATCACACCAATACCGATAGTGATATTATCGTCATTATTATGATGGAAGAGGTACCATACTGATATGGTATTGCTATTGCTATTGATATTGATATTGATATTATTATAATGGATTGGGTTCCACGCTGATATAGTACCTGTGCCTTGGTGCATCCCTATAGACCATGACTATTGGATAAAAATAAGATCCTTTAGCGCAGATATACAGATGAGACAATGTTTATGAGATGAGATAGTGTTTATAGTTAGAGGTGCATCCACTAAACTCACCATGATGATGCACCTTCTTGGTGCCTCCCTGAGTAGACTAGATAATCGACTCGGTCATCTTTGCATGCTCAATAATACTCTGAAAAAAGTCCTTACCACTACCATTTGATTATCTAATTGATAATTACCATCCAATTCATTCATAAATTTTTAAATCTACTCGGACTCGGTGTAGATGCTAGCAGCTGAACACCTGAATAAGGTGTAAAAACGAGTTTCATGTTTTGCAACAGTCATGACCCCTACTTTAAATGATCAAAATCTTCACGCATCTAGTCTCTCAAATTATATAGAACAAACCTCTCAAAGAAAGCCTTGGAAAATTAAGTCCAAATCATAGCAGGCACACTCAAAGGTCTACAACTAGCAAATAACCTCCACCAATTCCTAGCTATATCTATCAACTGATAGGTAGTATAAGCTACTTCATGAGACTCAGAGGATCAAAGATTATGTAACTTCTCCTGGCAGTCAACCAAAAACTCATAGGACACCTTGCCAATAACACTGCCGAACTTAGGCAAACCCAAGTAAAGAAACCTCTAAAATCTCTTTTGATCATCAAAAAACATAACTGTACCCAAATCAACCAGAGAAATAGTAAGTTTGGCAGGTTGAGAATCCATATATGAAGGTACCGTAGATGAAGGTTGTACCCCTAAACTAGGAATACTATGATCAGATACTGGCACAGAAGGTGGAATACCACTCAAAATATGAGGAATATCATAAGCAGATACCGGTATAGATGGTGGAACCACACTCACTATTAAAAGAATACCATAAGCAGACGCTGACTCTAATGATGGTACTATACTCGAAACTATAAAAACACCAGGTGCACACAAGGGAACACCATCCAAATTAGTTAATAATTTAATCAACTGATCCTCTAAAACTGGGGTAGCAATTGAATCCCATAGGACCTAAGGTGGCCTTATATCTCCTATATTTTCAATCTCAGGCTCAGAAGAGATCCCCCTAGCACTACCTCTGACAGGGGCAACTCCTCATGTCTGTCATCTACCTCTAGGCCATCCATGAATCCTACCTCTCATCTAGTTTGAGATCCATCCTTGGGTGGTGGCTCAACATCTCTAACCTCTCAATATTTAGTCCCCATCATCTGTACAGAAAAGAGTGGAAGACATCTTAAAACATAGGGTCTGAATAATGAGCACGATAAGGAATCAAAATATAAAGCAATGTTTTTCTACGAAGTTATTGCTTTAGTGATAGGTGACTGCCAAGTTGGCTGCTAAAGCAGTGCTTTTTTTCTTAAGTGTCCACTACTAAAGTGGTACTTGGACCACTAAAGCAGCTGCACCAACAGCTTAGCAAAAATGTCAAATTCCTGATTGCACCCTCGAGATTCGTTTGGAATTCCGTGAATGCAAACGAACTATGAAACTAGGTTAATTTCAATGTTTTACACTCAATGGCGTTGTTGAATTTTCAAAAAAAGATAATTTTTCCAAAAGTAACTCTCGGGACTCCCTTTTCACTATCTTTGAACCAAGGGTCAAAATGAGATATAAAAACTCCGAAACTTAATCAACCCTGCTACTAACTCAAATTAGATATTTTGAATCTAATTGTGCAGTCTATTTTTTCATCCAACACTCAGAACAAAGAATGTTAACTGAAGTCAACTATGTGACTTCTCATACCTCTAAAAATCGCAAACTCGCACAACTCATTTTTGGTTGTATTAAAACCATGCCAACCATCTTCGAACCTCAAAATCGAGATGTAGCAACTACAAAAAGGGAGAAAATGGTCAAAATACTTAAAAATAACAATTCACAAATTCAGATCATTACAGTAGGATGGCACCTTTTAGATAACACATTATTGCAAAAGCATTATATTTTGTTCAGAAATATGTTTGTTATTTAAAGCACTTCAAAACAATAATTAACACTTGGAACAATTGCCTCATCACTTTAGCTACTTCATTAAATGAAATAATTTTTAAGTCTTGTTTCTAATTAGTTCAACAAAATTTATTTATTTGTTCATTCCATTATTTGTTCTTCAATTATCCTATTCGAAGGAACTTCGCATGAGACCAAAACTCTTTTATTCAAATAAGTTTTAAATACTTTATTTTAAAAACATAACACATCAAAATATTTCTCTGTGTATGGTTTTACAAAATTTAACCTAACATAACAAATTATGTCTAAATTTTGATGTGAATTTTTATATATCATTTTATCCAACCACAATATAAATTAAAAAGATAGTTAACAAAAGTTATTCATAAACAAATATGCTAATTAGATAAATTTATATTTAGATGACGCCAATGATATGAAGAAAATGAAATAGACATAATGATAAGGAGTATTGAAAGTGATTATAGGGTCTAGAAGAGTCGTACAGTCAAACTAAATTGAAAACCACACTACGGGTTAAATTTACAATCAAATGTTTATAAGGACTAACTTTAAATAAGCAATTTTTATAATGAATTACAATGTACGCTATGTAATATATCTTTTGAATTAGAACTTGCAAAGAAGATGGAGATTGAGTTGTGGGACTTGTGTACTAATTTAAGGGAGTTTCTAGTGATGATTTGGTGCAATTACAACTCATTTATGCATAGCTTTAACAATTGAGTTCTTGGAAAGCATTAGATTTCAAGAAAACTCAAAAACTATTCTTCAATGGAAATTTTCAATATTTGTCTTCAAGAGATAACTTCATTAATCAAATTTCATATATTGTTTGTAAATAAGTATATAAAAAATGAATTGAAGTGAATAATGATTTAATTACGATATTGGTTAAGCCCTAAAAGGTAGTCTTGTAAATGAAATTGAGTCGTTGATAGAAATGATGAATCGTAACTTATTAAGGCTGGATACCTAATTTAACATCACTAATGATCCCAATGTACATTAAATGTCAAGAGTGGAATCAATTGAGGATGAAATTGAATCATATGTGATTTTTGAGTATTCTAATGTACATTAAATGTCAAGAATGGAATCAATTGAGGATGAAATTAAATCATATGTGATTTGAGAGTATTGAAAGTTTGTTGCCAACTTAACCCTAAATGAAAATTGATAAATATATTGAATATATTTTAATATGTTTGGAATATCTAAATGTGTATAGGTTTGTCAAATGAGTTAAAACATAAATAACTGGTCGAATTCGTTCAGAATTTTATGAATTTGATACAATATAATTTGAAATTGGATCAATTTTTAGCTCATTTTGACTTAACTCATTTTAAAATAACAAAAATTTACATAAATATACATCTTAAGTTACAGTTATTACATAATATCCCAAACAAAACTAATCCATCTTTCATACTTTCTCTCTCTCCAAAATCCTCATACATATCAAAATGTCATTTTTAGATCGACTAATGCTCCATAATATATGCTTAAAATCAAGCAACCATTATGTGGCGATTTCAAGATTTCAAGATTTCAAACGTTAACTGATCAAATTGCTCAACTTCATTATTTTATTCAATTTATTTTTGAGTTTTATTTAATTTCTTATTTTTTTCAATTTTACTAAATAAAAAATTGTAACACCTCGTATTCTTGAGCTAGAACTTGAACCGTCGTTTCTACATGTGTAAACTCTAATCCCATGATTAATCTTTGAATTTATGTGTCATGATCTTTATCCTAGTGTGTGAAGTTCTTATGAGGTGAAAATTTTTCATAGGAATCACTTAGAGCAAAGTTGAGCTAAGAGCCTTTGATTCGGCCAAATTTCGGTATTCGATTCTACAAGGGTCAACTTTGAACGTGTATAACTTTTTATATATTTGAATTTCAAAACCCACCAAATTATAGATAATTGAATTAACTTTCTAACAATACCAATTTCTCCTTAATCCGATATCCAAGAAAAAAGTTATGATCATTTTCGTCAGAACCAGTAAGCTGCCGCGATAGCGCCGCATCGCGCCGCAGGACTAAGTTATCGTGTCTAGCTCCACGACTCGAAGTAATATTTTTCTGCATCTTTAAATGAAATCCCAAAGGGTGTTTTAGTCATTTTCCTTACCCCCAAGCATCTAAGTGATGGATTAAAAAAAATAAAAGGGCATTATTTGCTCACTTTTCATCATCAAATCCATACGTAAACCCTTCCCTTCCCAAGAACAAAAATCCAAACCCTTTTTTCTAAGAATTCAAGCTTCCAAGTTCAAGAATATTCAAGAAAACATCAAGAATAGGGTTTCTCTTTCAAGTTCATCATTCAAGTCCTAAGATTCAAGCTTTTTTCCTCAAGAATTCAAGGGTTCAAGTTCTAATTTCCAGTTTCTTCAAGAATTTGTTCAATTAAAGTATGTGGGGTGTTCATCGATGGGTCTCTTTCACCTATGGAGCCCAAAAACCTTACTTTGATTAAAAATATGAGTTTTCTCCTTTTATGAAGTTGCACATGTTCAAGATGAGTTTAAATAATGTATTTCATTAGTAATTTGATTCAATTCATGCCCAAGGATGATTTCATGAAAATTTAGATTATCTCATGCTTCAAGTTTCAATTTTCCATGTCATATTCATGTGAATTTCATGGTAAACCCCTAATTTATGAATTTAGCCGTGTAATCATGTTGATTTCTCATGTTTAACACATTCCCATGTTCAAGTTCATGATTCTCACATGTTTGATGAAATGTTTATGCTTTTGGGTTTTGAACTATGATCACATACTATAGTTTTTAAGCTTTATTATTATGTTTTATGGTCATTCAGTGCTGGTGGGTTATGAACGCCCGATACCTATGTGTTTTGCATGATTTTTATTTTTCAAGTAATAAGCTAGTCAAACCATGGTTTTAATGTCATATTTAGAACACTATGATCATGTTGAGAATTATCAGTTTATATGTTTATAATTATCTCAGAATCCGTATGGACTGTTATTTCTAGAATAACATGACCTGAGCTTATCAGTTATTAGTTATCAGTGCATGTACCAGTTAGAATTTTAGTGTCTTTTTATTGGGAGTAGGATTTAGGACCGAGTGAACCAGGGATAGGGCTCACCTGCCAGTAGAGGGTGTGACCCTTAGAAGCAATTCCTGAGTTCTAGAACAACGTAGCTAGCGTAGGTTTGAGATATCTTCTTGCCAGTTAAGGGTTGACACATATCCCATGAGAGCACCTACCAGTAGAGGGTGATTCCTTAGTCCTTCGGGACATCAGCCTTGTGGATCCACATCATCAACCATGTGTTAGTACCCATGGTACGATACTGACACCCTTCCATCTGGAGTTATAGGTTGGACCCATATTAGCTCAGAGTAGGGTATGTCGGCTACATGATATCTCCCACAGTTTCAGTACATTACTTCAGTGTATTCCAGTTTAGGTTTGGTTGACCAAGTGTACAGATTGCCAGTTATTCAATTATACAGATTTCAATCTTTCAGATTATTGATTACCTCAAAAACAAGTTTATGCTTGGTATTGCATTCTCAAATATTACATGTTCATGTTTTCATGCTCAGTATCCATACATGACCCCCAGTTCAATTTTACAGTCTATTCACCTTTACATGAGATTTTCATACAGTAGTTGCGTGTACCATTTCCCAACTTTAGTTCTACTTATTCTACGAAAGTAAAGATTTTTAGAAACTAAGTGTAGTGATTCACCATCTTATCAAATTATGTTTGGTACTCATGTTTTATGATACTTCAACTTTCAGTTGATTTCAGTCTCTTGGTGAATCTACTAGCACTTAGTATGCTTGTTTTAAGATTATGTATGAAATTAGTTTTACTAATTGCATTCACCCCACTTACTCAGTACATTCCAAAGTACTGATCCATATATACGTCTATGTGCTAAATTGTCTCATAATGTAGGTACCAGTTGTAGCCTGCCTATCATAATTAGACAATTTGCAGCTTCCAGCCAACAAGCGATGAGTTCTCTTATTTTGGGGACTCCAATCAGTTGTAGTTCATGTAATTTATTTTGATTATTCATATGTATTGATTAGTGGTATTTGAAGGCATGTCCAAGCTATCTATAATCAGTATAGCAGAGGCTTCATAGATAGTTAGTTAGAGTCATTCACATAATTTAAGTTCCGCCTTCAGATTTATTGTGTTGTAAACCTTTTTAGTATCACATGTATTCCAGTTTTCTTACGATTATCTTTTTGTTCAGCAAATTTAGTTTATATAATTAATTTAATTTGGATGCTCAAGTATCATGCCAGTTCATGGTTTAACTTAGGATCACTTATGGTTGTAAGCACTATGTTATGACTAAGGGTAGTCTCAGGTTATGAAAAACTTGGTATCAGAGCCCAGAGTTCAAGTGTCTTAGGGTTTCTATGAAGTGGTGTCTAGTAGAGTCTTGCAGAATGGTATGGAGATGTCTATAATTTCTTTGAGAGGATACAGGGTATTTAAGAAATATTTCTCTTCTTTCATGTCTCAGATCATGCAGTAGAAGTTTTATCTAAGGAACTTATGCAGATTTTTACATTAATCCATTTGTACCATCTTTGCCTTATTCTTAAGGTAATAAAAATAGCCAACTTAAATTCTTATAGATAGAGTTTTCTCTGATAGTCCTCACACGCAGTTATGGGATTGCATGAGGAATTAAAAGGATTCCATCAGTTTCCTTATGTTCTAAACTTTGAAAGTATACATTCTTACTCATGAAAATCATGCATTTAACCGAAGTTAGGTATACTTTCAGATCCCTTCTCAGAATCCTATGATAGTATATGATCTAGATTTAGAAGCATGATCCCAGAAGTTTAGCAGCAGTAAAATGGGGATAGTGTTATTTGAATTTAGTAGGTTATGTATCCATGGGGCTAGTTGTATGAAACATGAATTAGTAGGCTTGAAACAGTGTCTGCAAGAATTTAAGTTATTATTTCAAAATTAAGTATGATGATGTGTGTATGATCTAGAGGTGTACCCAAAGTGATATGAGATTGTATTATTTCTAAGTTTTAACAACGTGTGTGCTTAGATAGTACTCTTAAGTTGTTAAGTATGAATGGGGCTATGTAGTATATGTCATTCTTATTAGCTAACTTATGGGTTATAGGTTGATGATATTGGGTATGTTGGTGTAATGACAATTCTCATGGTTTAGGAAAAGATATAAGCTTAGATATGTGATATTAGTAGGCTATGAAAGAAGTTAGTATGGTTCATTAAAGGTTTTGGGACATCCATGTTAAGTGTTAGAATCTAAGTTTGAATTGTGGAAGATTGAGCTAATAGAAAAAAGAGTTGTAGTTCTATATGGTGTGAACTCGGGTTATGGATACTCATGAAGATTTTAAGCTAGTAAGTGTTCAAGTTATTATATGATGACTATTGGGGCCATAGAAAGCTAAGAGTTGTATCTCAGGAGAAAGTACTAGCAGCGGGTTTTACACTTTCAGGTGTAGTCTTTCAGGGTAAGTTTATTATTTATGTGTATTGATATGTGTATTAGAGTTTATTAAATGGGTCCACTGACTTAGAATGATGGCCTAAAACTAAGGTGAAGATGATAGAACAAGTAACCAAGTCAGGCTTTCAGACATCAGTTAGACAGACAGTCAGACATTTCAGTGTTTTCAAATAGACAGCTGATTTTTAGTATTCTATCAGATATTTTAGACATGTCTTGATTCGTATTTCATTATCCAGTTTTACAGTATCTTATCATCTTACCTTCCGCACATGTATTATTTTACTATTTATTCAGTGATCATAATAGGTACCAACTCATGGGTTAGCTTATGGTCACTTATGGTCGTAAGCATAATTGTCACGACCAGAGGGTAGCCTTGGGTCATGACAAAACTTAGTTTCAGAGCCTAAGGTTTTAAGTGTCCTAGGAAGTCTGAAAATAGCATTGAGTACAGTCTTGTACATGGGTATGAAGCACTCCACACTTATGGACAAGAGGCTATGAAACTTTTTAGGAAAGTTTCCCTTCTTTCAGTGTTCATGTCATGTGAAAGAGCATGACCTTTATTTAAACTCTCTTTCTAACTCATTCTTTGTTCCGTTTACAGATAATGCCTCCTAGAAAAAAATAATAAAAGAAGAAATAGGGATCAGCCCACATCACCTCCTATTCAGGAAGACCTCCTGAACGACCATATTTCTCACTTTGAGTTCAGGGCCACTTTTACGACCTTATCCCATTCTGTAACTGCTCAGAACAACCAACAAGCTATTTGCCCATCCAACCCAGTGGCAACTACTGTTGCAGTTAGGATTTAAGATTTCACTTAGATGGATCCCCCTCTATTTTTAGGATCCAAGTTTGAGGAGGATCCGTAGGAGTTTCTGGATATGGTGCATAAGGTGACTAATATAATGGGCATCAGTTCATGTGAGAGTGAAGAGTTGGTTGCATATCAGTTGCAGGATGTAGCTGACACATGGTTTAGTAGTGGAAAGAGGACCAAGGTGTTGATGCAGGGTCAATAGAGTGGGAAGAGTTTGCCTCAACCTTCTTAGACTGGTTCATTCCCCTAGAGTTGAGGAAAGCTAAGGTTTAGGATTTTAGTAATTTAAACCAGAGTAATATGAGCATGAAGGAGTACTCGCTTAAGTTCACTTAGATGGCAAGGTATGCTCCTACTATAGTGGCAGATAATAGGTCTAGAATGAGTAAGTTTGTGTTTGGTGTATCTGATAGTATGGTCAAGGAGTATATGACCGCCATGTTAATTAAGGATATGGACCTATCTAGACTCATGGTTCATGCTCAGCAGATCAAGGAGGAGAACCATATGGAGAGAGAGAGAAAGAGAATAAGAGGGACAGAGTAGGTAGTTTACACTTTTATCAGCCAATGAAGGTTGTAACCGTTCTCAGTTCCATTAGAAATTTCCATCCGTAGCTCTATCTTCAGCTAGTGCGCCAGTGCCTAAGTTCAGCCAGGACAGTCAGAATAGGGCGCCAGGCTCTAAGTCCCAGGGTAATATGAATAGTGGTCGTACCAATCCGCTCTGCATAAAATATGGTAAGAATCATCCGGATGAATGCAGGGCGGGTAGTGACGTGTGTTTTAGATGTGGCAAGCCAGGACACAGGACTAGGAAGTGCCCGATAGAGATGTGGAAGAGAATAAATGATCGCCAGCAGGGCAAGAGTACTTCTTCAGCAGCACCAGTGGGTCACCCAACTCAGCAGGGTGCTACTTCCAGTGCCACCAGTGGGCAGCATCAGAACAGGTTGTATGCACTCCAGACTGGTAGACTTGGGACGATCAGGAATATTCTTCTGATGTGGTTACGAGTACATTACAGGTTTTCCATCTTTATGTTTATGCATTGTTAGATCCCGGAGCTTCACTTTCTTTTGTGACTCCTTAGATAGCTAACTATTTCGGTGTCAGTCCCAAAATATTAGCAGAGCCTTTCTCAGTGTCTACCCTAGTGGTTAAATCTATTATAGCTAGACGAGTATACAAAAATTGCCCGGTCACAATATCTCAGAAAATTACCTCAGTTGAACTTGTAGAGTTAGAGATGACTGATTTTGATATCATTCTCGGCATGGATTGGCTCCACTCATTCTATGCCTTATTTGATTGTAGAAATAGAGTCGTTCAGCTTCAGTTTCCCAATAAACCAATCATTGAATGGAGGGGTAGTACTTCAGTACTTAAGGATCAGATTGTTTCATATCTTAAAGCAAGAAAGATGATATCTAAGGGGTGTATTTACCATCTTGTCCGAGTTAAGGAATTAACTACTGAGACTCCGAGTCTTGAGTCAGTTCCTATAATAAATAAATTTTCAAATTTGTTCCCTAAAGATCTTCTCGGAGTCCCTCCCGAGAGGGAAATTGACTTCAGAATAGATCTCCATCCAGATACCCAACCCATCTCTATTTCACCATACAGAATGGCTCCAGCTGAGCTTAAGAAGTTTAAGGAATAGTTAAGAGATCTCTTAGATAAGGTTTTCATCAGGCCCAATGTTTCTCCATGGGGTGCTCCAGTCTTGTTCGTGCGTAAGAAAGACGGTTCTCTTAGAATATACATCGATTACCATTAGTTGAATAAAGTCACAATCAAGAATAAGTATCCACTGCCCAGAATTGAAGACTTGTTCGACCAAATGTAGGGTGTCAGTTATTTCTATAAGATAGACCTCAGATACGGCTACCATCGACTCAGATTCAGAGAATGTGTCATTCAGAAGATAACTTTCAGAACTCAGTATGGTCACTTCAAATTCAGGGTTATGTCCTTCAAACTAACAAATGCCCTGCAACTTTCCTGGACTTGATGAACAGGGTGTTCAAGCAGTACTTGGACATATTCATCATACTCTTCATTGATGATATCCTTATTTATTCCCGTAGTGAGAATAATCATGCAGACCATCTGAGAATGGTGTTGCAGACCCTTAAAGCTCATCAGTTGTTTGCTAAATTCAGTAAGTGCGAATTTTGGCTAAGATCAGTAGTTTTGTTTGTTCATATTGTCCCCAGTAATGGCATTAGAGTTGACCCTCAAAAGACAAAAGTAGTGAAAAACTGGCCCAGACCTATCTCTCCATAAATATCAGGAGTTTCTTAGGTTTGGCTGGATATTATCAATGATTTGTTAAAGTGTTTTCTTCTATTGCATCCCCATGTCTCGATTGACTCAGAAGAAAGTCAAATTTCAGTGGTCATATTCCTGCGAGAAGAGTTTTCAGGAGTTGAAGACTTGACTCACTTCCGCCCCAGTCTTAACTTTGTCAGATGGGTTAGATGGATTTATAGTTTATTGTGATGCTTCCAGAATTGGTCTAGGTTGTGTTTTGATGCAGAGGGGCAAGGTCATAGCCTACGCCTCTAGACAGCTTAAACCCTATTAAAAGAATTATCCAACCCATGATCTTGAGTTGGCAGTTGTGTCTATGCCTTTAAAATTTAGAGGCACTATCTTTATGGGGTTCATGTTGATGTTCACTGACTATAAGAGTTTGCAGTACATATTTACGCAGAAAAATCTGAATCTTTATCAGAGAAGGTGGCTTGAGTTGTTAAAAGATTATGATATGAGTATGTTGTATAATCCAGGCAAGGCCAATATGGTAGAAAATTCCATTAGTAGATTGTCTATGGGTAGTGTTGATCATGTAGAGAATGATAAGAAGAAGTTAGTTTATGAGGTTCATCATCTTGCTAGATTAGGTATTTAGTTGGTTGATTTGGCTGAAGATAGTATATGGGTTCATAATGGTTCAGAATCTTCATTAGTATAAGCTTCATTGTTCCCTGAGATTGGCTTTGGGCCTTTCCTGTGCAGCTTAGGTGGAAGGAGAAGAAGGCCTCCTTCCGGGGGAGGGGGGCCGACCCATCAGTGAGATACCACTCTGGAAGGGCTAGAACTCTAACCTTGTGTCAGGACCTACGGGCCAAAAAAGACAAAGACAAGATAATTTTTTGTGACCATTGTTCAACTATGACAGAGGCTTTCAAGACACTAAACCGCGCAAATGAAAACCTTAACCAAGAAAAAGAGAGTCCTATACAAGAAAAAGAAAAGATGCTAGAACATATGAGAATCTTACAAGACAAAATTAAATTTCTTCATTTTGAATTATCCCAATAGACTCATGAAACCCAAAAAATTATTTCAAAGAGTTCTCTATCTCATTCAAAAATGGAAAAGAAAGGTGTGCATTCCTAACGAATGCAAAAAGATCCACTGTATCGAATAGAGATACAACTAGTCCAGTTTAAATAGTAACTGGTAAAGACATATCAAATTCGTTAATGGCTGGCACTTTGTTAAAAAGTGTATGAATTCTCCCAGATAATTTTTAGACACAGGAAGAAAATATATCCAAGCCAAAAAAATAAAAGGTTTTTATTTAAGGAAAAAGAAAAATGATTTAAAAAAATGCAACAGATGATAGCAGAAACAGTTAGAAGCCTTTAAATGAAAAACAAAATAAGTGATCTTGGAAAATTCAGAACCGGAGCCAAGACCCAGGATGATAGATTAGAAAATGAGGAATATGACCTTGAAATGGATCAATTCGTCCAAGACCCAAATGAAGATGACAACTCAGGAATGAGTTTTGACTCAGTAGCATTACACAATTTAAATACTTGAGATAATTTTACGTAATCAATGACGCAAGATGAAAGAAGACAAGAAAAATGGTGTAAGCAGTGACGTAATAAAATGGATGATTGGTATAAAGTGGACAACAAATGGATGGTAGATAAATAAAATCTTTTAAATCCATGTGATGATGGGGCCCACAAGTGTACTCGAGAGGCTAAAAGATTCTTCAAGCAATTTGAAATCTGATTTTGAAGTTCGCTGAATGCCTATAAATACCCAAGCTCTCAGACAGAGCGAAAAGAAGTTAGAGTGTAAGCATATAGTGTGAGCATATGTGTTCTTATTTTTGAAGTTTGTTCTTGTTTTCTCAGTTAAAAAAATGTGAGTAATAGTGTATATAAATTTTTAAATTTCTACCAATAGCTAATAGATTTCAGGGGAACTCCCGAAAGGAAAACCTCTATTCGTCCTAAGTCATGTAAGTAGTTATAAAGATCTTTGTACTTTCTCCCTAATATGTAAATATATATATGCTTGTGATATGTATTGTTGATATGATCATTGTATGTTGTTTTATCTCTTTACCCCTAGTATATGGTTAGTCTCTCAGTGTTTAGCAATAACGATAGATTAATCTGTAAATTTCTAGGGAATTAAAAATGTCCTAAGAGATTAGAAAGGACTTTGGTGTTGTCCCAGGTGTGATTAAAGAAGGATTTGATAAATATACAAACTGAAGAGAAATAGATTAATGGGGTATTAAATTAAAAAAAATATCATATTTACGACGTCTTTTAATATTACTTTTGCAGCCCCACAATATATATATATATATATATATATATATATATATATATACATATTGAGAATTATTACCATTATATATAAGAGAGAATACCAATATTTATTAGTCCTCCCAAGGCTATTATAGTAATTTTAATTAATTTCTAATTCTCTAAAATTGTGACACTTTGGATGAAAAAGATGAAGTTATTTTATCTTCTTTTTTGCTATATGGACATTTTCACTTGGTGCATATGTCATGAAATGGGAAACTATTATTTAGTTTTTTCTTGTAATCACTATTGTTTAACTATTTTTTTACAAGGCTATTATAGTAATTTTAATTAATTTCTAAGCCTCTAAAATTGTGATACTTTGGATGATAAATATGAAGTTATTTTATCCTTTTTCTTTCCATATGGACATTTGCACTTGGTGCATATGTCATGAAATGAGAAACTATTATTTAGTTTTTTCTGTAATTTCTATTGTTTAACTATTTTATTTTAAGAAAAACAATTAGAAGTAGAGGAAGGAGAATTGAGGAGGAGATTACAAAGTAGAAAATCAAACATCTACCAATAAAGTAAATAATTCAGATTCTCAATTAATTGAACTATTCAAATTTTCATGTTGTTTAATTATTCGGTAAATCACTCTTAGAAACTTTCGTTATATTATTTTGCTTCTTATAATTACATATTATTTAATTAGGTCAATTAGAAAATATAAACGTCACATATTTAATATTTCATTTTTTACTTTTACTTCATGCTTTATGAATTACCTTTCAATGACATTATTTATACAAGATTTTGATTGTCCAGCAACAAGATCCAAAAACTTTAATTGTGAGTAATTTTTGTTATTTTTCAATCAAAATTGATTATTTAATTAACGTTAAAAATATTAAAATAGTCGAAACAAAATTAATATTTCATATGAGCTTTTATTTAACGTAGTTTAAAACTGAAAAATATATTATGATTGTGGAGAACTTTCTTCTATTGCATGAACAATTCATCACCTTTTTCCTTCTTTCTTAGTATTTATATTTAATAATTTTATTTTTTCTATGAAATAAGTTTGTAAAAATACCTTGAAAATGAAGAAGAGGTAAAAAGGGGGTTAAGATTAGTGATTGTATGGGGTTATATTTTATTGTCGAATTGATTATGGTTCTCATGTATATCCTAATTATTTTTTATGATATCAATAGAATTTTTTTGTAGACAATTTTATTCATTGCTATTAAAATATCTGACATATTTAATATATTAAAAATTGAAATTATTGATAAAGTTAAAAATTAAGGCAGTGATACGAATAAAGATCAAATTATTTTTAAAATCTCTTTCTTTGATTAATTGAGAATTAATATTGTTTAGAATAAATTGTATATAAAAAACTAATTGATTCTCGATGTTCATTTTGATAATTTTTTTAATTTAATATAAAATTAAGCTTAAAGCAGAATATTTAACTAAAACCTGAATATTTAACTAACATAAATTCTTGCCTAATGATATTATAAATAAAATTAGATATTTTCCACCAAAGACAAAAAGACTTGAGGAAAATAATTGATTCTTTTGATGACTTTCCTCTTCATCTTCCTGGTTATAGAGAAGAACTTGAACTGAAAATGTTAGAAAGGAAACAAAAGGTATCAAAATTTCTAACTACATATATTTATTACATAAAATACCAATTCCTTTGAGTTTGGGCCGGGCCTTATAAAACTAGTGTTGTACATATTTGAAGACTTGAGAAATACTTGAAAAGAAAAGAAAAAAAGCAAGCTCCCTCATATTCCCTACACTAGATGCCGAGGGCCCGTTCCACGGGCCCAATATATGCTATTTTTGTTTCAATTAATGTGACATAGATAGAATTTAGATAATTAATCATATTTTTAATATATTTTTAGATATTTACGTTGTTAACTATTATAATTTATAATAATTTTTATATAATTTTCAAATAATATATGTTATCTCCTTGTCCAGACTTTTGTGGGATTGATAGTCAATTATATTTTTAAAATACTTTAAGTTTTAAATTATTGAAATTTATAATATTGTTTTCTTTAATTCTAATTTAAGTAGCACTGTTATAATTTCGACAGTCAACTAGATATATTACATAGTTTAAATTTTTTAAGTTGTTAATTATTGTGATTTATAATATTTTTTACGTACTTTTTTTAAAATATATAACAAATTAATTTTTTTAGATGATTTAAACTACTAACTATTATAATTTATAATACTTTTCATGTAATTCGCAATTAATATATATTACTCTCCTTGTCCAAACTTTTGTGATATTGATAGTCAATTATATATTTAAAATAACTTAAGTTTTTAAATATTGTGATTTATAATACTTTTTCTTCTATTTCAATTCAAGTGACAGTGGTATACTTTCGAGAGTCACCAAATATTTTATATCTTTTAAATTTTTTAAGTTATTAATTATTGTGATTTATAGTATTTTCATATATTTATTTGGTCTCAATTTATGTAACACAAATAAAATTTAGATAATTAATTATATTTTTAATATATTTTAAGATATTTTAAGCTGTTAGATATTATATTTTATAATCTTTTTTGGCAATGTAATTTACTATTTTAATCTGTTAGCTATTGTAATTTATAATACTCTCTCCTTGTCCAAACTTTTGTGGCATTGATAGTCAATTATATTCTAAAAATAATTTAAATTTTTAATTATTGTGATTTGTAATACTTTTTCTTCTATTCCAATTTAAGTAACACCGATATAATTTCAAAAGTCAATCAAATATCACGGTTGAAGTAGCGAAGTAGGCATGTCTTAAATGACTCATAATAACTAATTACAAGTGATATACTCCCTCCGTCCCAAATTATCCACCCCAAATTTCCTAATTTAATTTCTCATTTTACTTATCATTTTTCATTAATCAAGAAGAGACAAAAAAAAATTCATGTTTTATCCTTTGCATTAATTACTTTTTCTTCAAATTAAAATATAAATATCATTTAATAGGGGTACTATGGTAAACTAGTCATGTTATTAACTATTTTTCTTAATCAATGTGTCATCTCAATTTGAGACGGGCAATTTGGGATTGGGGGGGGGGGGGGTAACAAAATTTCTATAAAAAATATTTGTAGAAATTTTTAAGTGAGTCTCATATAAGACGTCAAGTTAATATAAAACATCAAGAGTTAATTTACTCTATCATTTTATGTTTGTTTTATTTCTTATTAAATATTATTAATTTTTAATACTTAAATGACTTATAATAAATAATTAGGGTAATATAGTAAAATAATAGTTTAAGCAGCTAAAACAAACATGTCATAAATGTCTATTTTTATTTTTCTTACTAAACATTAGCATTAATTTTCTAATAAGTAAATAACTTATAATAATTAATTAGGAATGATATAGTAAAATCACTGGTAGAAGCAGTTGAAATTGACATGTCATAAATGTTACTTTTTATTAAATATTATTAATTATTTAATAAGTTAATGACTTATAATAATTAACTAGGAGTGATAATGCAAAATCACGGGTTGAATCAGCTGTAGTGGACATGTCATAAATGGTTATTTGCTTTTTTTACTTAAATATTATTAATTTTTGAATGTGTAAATGATTTATAATAATTAATTAGTGGTGATATAGTAAAATCATGAGTTGAAGCAGCTGAAACAGAGATGCAATAAATGGTTTTTTATTTTTTATTAAATAATATTAATTTTTCATATATAAATAATTTATAACAATTGATTAGGGGTGATATAGTAAATTCACGTATTGAAACAGCTGAAGCAGGTGAAGAAGATGAAACTATTCTCTTTATTTTTATTAAGAATTTGTAAAGTTTGATTTTAATAGATTGAATTTTTATTCGAATATCTATATCTATATTATATATATAGATATCCGAAGGGTTCTCAAATCATCAACCCCCAGAAAAAATAGACGTTGTAGTTATAAAACAAAATAATACTATAATACTATTACTATTAGAACTTAATAAAAAACTAGAAAAATTAAATAAAGTAAAAGAAGAACTTAATAAAAACCTAAGAAAATTAATTAAAGAAAAAGGTCAGTTAGAAAAACAAGTTAGTCAAGACAAAATACAGACGAATTAATTGAGCAATTAAAATGAGTAGAATTAACTCCTAAGGAAGAAAAATTAAGAACTACTAAACAACAATCATGGACCTTTTTCCAACATCCACAAGCAAGCCAAGACAAAGTTTTACCCAAGACAAATTAACAAGTAACATATTATCTGAAATAATAAACAAATCAAAAATGACTTCAAAACAACAACTAGAATAAGTAATAGATGTAGATAAAGATATACAACTATTTTGATAAAATAAATTAAAATTATTAAGTGTCAAGACTCTATATATGTAGGAATGTTTTCTTCAAAAGCACAATTATATAAACATTACAGAGAAGAACACATGTGTGTCATTGGAGAAAATAGTAGTAGCATAAATCTAGTAAGTTCAGACTCTTTAAGAGAAATTATAAAATCAAACATGACCCTCATGCATATGAGACTAATAGTAATAGGCTTAAAATGATTAACTAGAAAGAATCTAGAAACTAAAGAATTAGTTTCAATATATGATAATAGATGGTCAGATTCAAAAAGATCCATAATAAGAATAACAAGAATAACAGAGATAGACATGTGTAATACCTCAAAAATTCAAACTAATGTTAAAGTTATGTTCCAAGCTCATTCAAAGTATCTTATAGTCCCTTGTTAGTTTTATGAGTTAGTTTGATGTGTATTAGAGTCTCAAATAACTCTCAGCTATTAGACGAATCGAAATAATCCTTACCGATTGGAATTTTGATAAGAATGTTGCCTTAGTCAACTACAAATGAGCATATCTTTTTCTCTACTTATAATTTTCCATCTAAAAATCAACCAAATTACAAGAAATTGAATTATATTTACAACAATACCAATTTTATCCAAATCTAATACTTGGGTGAGAAGTTATGACACTTTTAGTGAAAGCAGTAGCTCAATATAAGCAGCATTCGTCCTTTTCCAGTATGCCATTGTGATAAGCACCGCATCGCACCGATGTGGCATTTGTCAATTATCATTTTCCAATAAGGTACCGCAATTACCATCGTATCGCGCCGAACATCCAGTTAGGAATCGTCCATTTTCAATGGTGCAATGCGATAGCATCGCATCTTGCCATTGGTCAAAATAAGGATCATCATTTTTCCAGTGGCCCGATGCGATTGTACCGCATCGTGCCAGAGCCAAAAATCGAGATTTCTCAGTTCGCGATTTAGTTTTTCAGGGATCATTTGGTCATTTCTCAAAGCCCCAAATACGTCTAAACACGGGATTTAAGCCCCAATAAATTATTATTTGCTTATTATTTCACAATTCTCTCAAATTAAACTAATCTTATCTCAAGAACAAAAACCCTACCTTTAAAAATTCAAGATCAAATCTCAAGAACTCACCATTAATTCTCACGAATTCATCAACTCAGGTATGTTAAGTGTTCATCCATGGGTTCCTTCCACCCATGGAGTCTACGTATCCTCTTTTAAATCTAAAGTTGTGATCTTTACAAGTTATTACGATTTTAAATTATGAGTTTAACCATGAACTCCCATGAATTGCAATTCTATACCATGTTTACATGAAATTATTGTTTATCAGACCCCATATGTTCTAATGTTGTTATTTACTGATTGAAATCATGATTAAGTGTTATTGATAGTTAAATCATGACATTACTCCAAGTTTCATACTATTCCCATGATTAGTTTAAACTATGAATATCAAGTGTTTGATGAAATGCCTTCACAAATGAATATTTGATAAAAGCTTTCATGTTATGTCCTCCAAGCTTAAGTACTATTTACTATTACTGCTATTGAGTCCTGGGGGTTATGAATATCTGATAACTTAGTTGTTTACCTAGTCTTAGTATGTTCAGAATAGTTTCAGAATGTGTTATGAGCATTATCAATTCAGTCAGTCATTAGAATCAGTTAAACTTAAAACAGTTAAGCATTCCGGCTCAGTTTAGTTGGGAGTAGGATTTAGCACCGAGTGAGTGTATGGATGGCCGCTTCCCCATCAGATAGGCAGATTCATTAGTAGCAGTCCCTATACTCCAGAACTACGTAGCCAGCGTAGAATATGAGGAGTCACCTGTCAGTTTATGCTTGGCTACCTCACAGGGGTCACCCGTCAGTTTAGGCTTGACACCCTTAGTCCTTCGGGATAATACATTAATATAGTATATCCACACATCCAGCGTTAGTACTCGTGGCATGGTACTAACACCCTTCCAACTAGGGTTACAGGTTAGACCCCAATTAGCTCAAATTGGGGCATGTCGATTAGATGATACCTCCCACAGTCTCAATCCAGTAATCAGTTCAGTAATTCACTTTCAGATGCTTGACCATAGCATACAGATATCAGTGATTCAGTTATCACATTTTAGTATTTCAGTATTTACAAATTTTATTCAGAATATGTTATATTCTTGGTCATGCATCCTCAGTACTTACAGATTTCATGCATCCTCAGTATTTATAGATTTCACGTATCTTTAGTATTTACAGATTTCATGCGTTATATTTTGTATTTCATGCTATCTATTTATTCATTTAGGTATTATTCATGCACATGAAATCATGCATATTAGCCTACCTCATTTAGCATACCAGTACATTCAAAGTACTGATCGCATACTCTTTCTTTGCGCTATGATGTATCATATCATAGGTTCGGATGCTAAGTTCCCCAATCGCGTATCGACTTTCTAGATTATCAGCCTTAGTAGTGGTGAGTCCCCATACTTTGACATTATTTATTTAGCTCAGATTATTTTACCAGTTTCAGTTAATTCAGTTCAGTAGCTATTCAGAGTTAGTTGGGGCCTTTACCATCAACTCTTATTTAGTCAGTTTAGAGGATTTCAGATATTTTTAACGGATAGTCAGTTCTCAGATTTTAGTTGTCATAGTCAGATATTTTATCAGTATTATCAATTTTGTTTACAGATTTTATCAGCTTTAGTACTTAAAACTTTATAGCATTCCTTAGTTAAATTCTGCATAAGATATTTTGTTATTAATTTTACTCAGTGCTCACAGCAGGTACCAGCTCATGGGTTAGCTTGTGGTCCCTCGGGACTGTAAGCATCGTGTGGCACCCAAGGTGTACTCTCGGGGCATTACAAACATGGTATCAGTGCCTAAGTTTTTAAAGTGTCTCATAAAGTCTGAAAGTCACGTCATGTAGAGTCTTGTGCATAGGTGTGAAGCGTACCACACTTATGGGCAAGAGGCTATAAGGCATTTAGGAAAAGTTTCCCTTCTTTTAGTGTTTATGTCGTGCGACTAAGCATGAGCGCAAGTTAAACTCTTTGTCTAATTCTAATCTATTCTTCCATTCATTTAAAGAACATGCATCCCAAAAAGACAAATGAAAGAAAAACTGTGAACCAGTCAGCACCTCCGCCCATTTAAAAAAATCCCTTGAATGAGCATATTTCTCATACAGAGTTCAGAGCTGCATTCACTACTCTAGCTCACTATGTAGAGGCTCAGAATGCTCCGCCCCACCGCTGCTTCATCTAACCCAGTGGCCAATACTGTTGCAGCTAGGATTCGGGACTTTACATCCTCCTCTATTTTTGGAATCTAAATCTGAAGAGGATCCACTGGAATTCTTAGACATGGTCCATAAGGTAACAGATATTGGGGGTAACTTCTAGTGAGAGTACTAAATTAGCTACCTACCAGTTGCAGGATGTAGCTCATACATAGTTTAAGCAGTGGAAGGTAGATAGAGGCGCAAATGTTGGGCCTATTGAATAGGAAGAGTTTGTTACTGCCTTCTTGGATAGGTTCTTTTCGTTGAAGTTGAAGGAAGCCAAGGTGTTAGAGTTTATTAATTTGAGTCAGGGAAACATGAGTGTGAAGGATTATTCCCTCAAGTTTACTCAATTAGCTAGGTATGCTCCTTATGTAGTAGCTGATAGCAGGTCTAAGATGAGCAAGTTTATATCTGGTATATCTGATAGCGTGGTCAAGGAGTGTATGACTACAATGCTGATTAAGAAGGTGTACTTGTCTAGGTTGATGGTCCATACTCAATAGATTAAGGATAAAAAGACTAAAGAGATAGAGAGAGAACAAGAAGGCTAGAACGGGTAGCTTTATTTTTAATCGGCCAAGGTCAGAAGGTGGTAATCGTCCTCAGTTTCATCAGAAATCTTCATTCCCACCACCATCTTTAGCTAGTGTCCCAGTACCTAAATTCAAAAATGATATTAGGGATAGAGCGCCAGGATCTAAGTCCCAAAGCAGTGTTAACAGTGCTCATATGAATCCTCTTTGCTAGACATATGGTAGAAACCATCAGGGTGTCTGTAGAGCCGATAGTGACATATATTTTGGGTGTGGCAAGCCAGGATACAAAGTCAGGGATTGTCCAAAGAGTGGTCAGCAGGGTCAGTTCAGTCATCCCTCAGTTCTAGCCGGCCGCGCAGTTCAGCAGGGTGCCGCTTCTAGTGCTACCAGTGGTTAGCGCCCAAACAGATTGTATGCCTTTATGTCCTAAAAAGATCAGGAAAATTCTCCTGATATGGTTACTATTACATTACAGGTCTTTTATTTACATATTTATGCTTTATTAGACCCTAGAGCTTCTTTTTTTTTTGTAACCCCTTATATAGCTACTAACTTTTCAGTCAGTTCTGAAATCCTAGAAGAGCCTTTTTTAGTGTCTACCCCAGTGGGTGTCTCTATTGTTGCCCGACGGGTATACAGGAAATGCCCAATTATAGTATCTCAGAAAGCTACTTCAGTTGATCTTGTGGAGTTAGAGAAGATGGATTTTGTTATCATTCTCAGCATAGATTGGCTCCATTCATGTTATGCTTCTGTTAATTGTAGGAATAGAGTAGTTCAATTTCAGTTTCCAAATAAACCAGTCCTTGAATAGAGGGGTAGTACTATAGCTCTTAGGGGTCAGTTTATTTCGTACCTTAGGGCAAGGAAAATCATCTTGTCTGAGTCAAAGACTCTAATTCTGAGACCCCAAATCTTGAGTCAGTTTCAGTAGTGAGGTAATTTCCAGATGTGTTCCCTGAAGATCTTCCCAGAGTTTCTTCCGAAAGGGAAATTGACTTCGAAATAGACCTTCTTCTAGATACCCAACCCATTTCCATTCTGCCATACATAATGGCTCCAACCAAACTCAAAAAGTTAAAATAAAATTTGAACGATCTCTTAGATAAGGGATTCATCAGGCCTAGCATCTTCTCGTGGAGAGCACCAATCCTATTCATGCGTAAGAAAGACAGTTCTCTTAGAATGTGTATCGACTACCATCAGTTGAAAAAAGTCACAATAAAAAACAAATATCCACTTCCCAGAATTGATGACTTGTTCGACCAACTTTAGGGTGCCAGTTACTTTTCTAAGATAGACCTCAGATCCGGCTATCATCAGCTCAGAGTCAGAGAATATGACATTTTGAAAACAGCTTTCAAAACTCGGTATGGTCACTTCGAGTTACTAGTCATGTCCTTTGGTCTTACGAATGGCCCAGTAACCTTTATGGACTTGATGAATCGAGTGTTCAAAAATTACTTGCACATGTTCGTCATAGTCTTCATTGGTGACATCCCTGTATAATCCCGTAATGAAAATAATCATGAACACCACCTCAGAATAGTATTGCAAACTCTTAGAGCCTATTAATTGTTTGCTAAATTCAGTAAGTGAAAATTCTAGCTAAGATCAAAAGCTTTTCTTAGCTGTATTATTTTTGGTAATGGAATTAGAGTCGATCCTCAAAAGACCGAGGCGGTGATAAACTAGTCCAGAACCATCTCTCCATCAGATATCAAGAGTTTCTTGGGTTTGGCTAGCTATTATTGATGGTTCATTGAAGGATTTTCATCTATTGCATACCTAATGTCCTGATTGACTCAAAAAAAAGTTAAGTTTTAGTGGTCAAATTCTTGTGAGAAGAGTTTTTAGGAGTTGAAGACTTGACTCACTACAACCCCAATTTTGACGTTGCCAGATGGTTCAAATAGGCTTGTTGTGTACTGTTATACTTCTAGCATTGGGTTGGGATGCATTTTGATGCAGAGGGGTAAGGTTGTGGCCTATGTCTCTAGACAACTTAAGCCCCATGAAAAAAATTACCCTACCCATGATCTTGACTTAGCAGCTATTGTTTTTGCCTTAAATATTTAGAGGCACTATTTGTATGGGGTCCATATTGATGTGTTCATAGATCACAAAAGCTTGTAGTATGTAGTTTTGTAGAAGGATTTGAATCTGCGCCAGAGAATATGGTTAGAATTGCTGAAAGATTATGATATGAGTGTTTTGTATCACCCGAGCAAGGCCAATATAGTGGCAGATACCCTAATTAGATTGTATATGGGTAGTGTTTCTCATATTGAGGATGACAAAAAAAAGTTAGTTAGAGAAGTTCATCAACTTGCCAGGTTAGGTGTTCGTTTCGTTGATTCAGCTGAGGGTAGTGCTTGGGTTCAGAATAGTTTAGAATCTTCTTTGGTTGTCGAAGTGAAAGAAAAGTAGGATAGGGATCCTAGTCTAGTAAAGTTAAAGAAGTCAGTCAGAGATCAGAAAGTAGAGGTTTTCTCCCAAGGAGGAGATGGGGTGTTGCATTGCTAGGGTAGATTGTGTGTGCCATGTGTTAATGAGTTGAGACAACGAATTCTTACAGAAGCGCATGGTGTACGCTACTCTATTCATCCAGGGGCCACGAAGATATACCGCGATCTGCGGTAAATCTATTAGTGGAGTAGGATGAAGAGAGATATCACAGAGTTTGTAGCTAAGTACTCCACTTGTCAGCAGGTTAAGATTGAACATCAGAAGCCAAGTGGGTCTATGCAGGAGTTCAGTATTTCTACTTGAAATTGGGAGGAAGTGAACATAGATTTTGTGATAGATTTGCCTCGTACTCGTCAGCAGAATAATTCGATTTGGGTCATTGTGGATAGGATGACCAAATCAGCCCATTTCTTGTCAGTCCATACTTCTTTTTCAGCCGAGGACTATGCCAAACTCTATCTCAGAGAGTTGGTCAGGCTGCACGGCATTTCATTATCGATTATCTCAAATAGAGGTACTTAGTTTACCTCTCATTTTTGGAAAGCTTTTCAGAAGGGTCTTGGTACCTAAGTTCACCTTAGTACAACCTTCCACCCTTAGACAGATAGTCAAGTAGAAAGGACCATTCAGATACTTGTGGATATGTTAAGAGCGTGTGTAGTCGACTTTAAGGGTAGTTAGGATGATTGCCTATATCATAGAAGCTCGTGCTAGTGAGTCTACAAAGCCGTGTCTACGTAGAGTCTTATTTATCGGTGTGTCGTACACTGCATCTATGAACAAGAGGCTATGGACATTTAGGAATTGTTTCTTTTTCTTCATGTCTTAGATCGTGTGATAGAGCCTATATTGTATATGAAGTCATAGTTGACCACTGAATCCGTTTGTTTCTCTTATTATAGTAATGATGTCGGTTACCAGAAACAAGAATACCGATAAACAAGTAGATGTGGCTGTCGGAGAGGGTACTAGTAAGTCACCCACTATACCAGCTAATCAAAGTGAGGCTCCAGCTGAGCATGCATCAGAAACTTCTTCCACTCCAGAAGAAATAAGGGAGAGAAGAACTATATCCCTAGAGCCACCTATTAATGCTGCTGATCAAGATCTTAGAAATGCAATGCAACTTTTGACTCGTATAGTTACTGGGCAAGCTCAAGGGCAAACCATTCCTACCACGGGTCCTAGTGGTACAGATAGGGCGGCTAGCCTTCGAACACAGGATTTTCTTAAGATGGATCCTCCCACTTTTACTGGATCAGATCTTAACAAGGATCCACAGGACTTTATTGATCAAATTCAAAGGGCCTTAGATGTTATGAATGTAACGGGTAGAGAGACAGTAGATTTAGCGGCGTATAGCTTCAAAGGGGAGGCTATATATTAGTACGAGGACTGGAAACGATCTAAGGGTATTGATGCACCCCCAGTTACTTGGAAAGAGTTCAAAGAGGCATTTTTTGATCATTATCTTCCATTCGATATTCGTCAAGCCCGTGCAGATTAGTTTTTAAATCTTCGTTAGTGGAATATGAGCGTGAGGGAGTACAGTCTCCGATTTAATTCCTTGTCGAGATATGCTCCTAATGTTGTAGCTACTATGGATGATATAGTTCATCAATATATGGATAGGCTGGATCCATATCTGGTTAGAGATTGTACTATTTCCGCTTTGAACAAAGATATGGACGTAGCAAGGATCCAAGCTTTTGCACAAAAAATGGAAGATCAGAGGCAGAGGAGAAGAACACAGGAATTAGAAAGAGGATATTCCAAGAGGGCCAGATCTACAGGGCAGTTCATGGTATCCCAAGGAGGGTTCAAACTGCAGTTTCTGCTAGACTACCTAGGCCATTATCTTCTTATTCTACAGCTAGTGCCCTACCATAGTTTCAAGGGTCCAGAGAAAATCAATTTGGGTACAGAAGTGAGAGTCAAAGTTCGTAGACAGTGAGGTACAAAGGGAAAGGGAATATGAGCCGATCGAGACCTCCTCGAGAGCCATACAATAAATGTGAAAGGTATCATTTGGGCGCATGTCGGCTGGGCACCATGTTTGCTTTTGGTGCGGTATATCGGGGCATATGATGAGAGAATGCCAACGAAGGGGCATAGGGGGTATGGCATAACCTACGGGGTCATTTGTTGCATCATCATCATCGATGCCTTATTCAGGAAGGGGTGCGTGCACAACCAATGGGTCGTGTTAGACGTTATAGAGGAGCCACGAGTTCTAGCGGGGCTCAAAATTGTACGTATTCTCTAGCGGATCAACAGAATTTAGTGGTTTCCCCAGATGTGGTTACGGGTACGTTGTCTATCTTTTCATTCGATGTATATGCCTTAATTGATCCCGGTTCTACATTATCTTATGTTACTCCATTGGTTACTGGAAAGTTCAAAAGAATACCCAAATTGTTAGTTAAGCTATTTGAAGTGTCTACACTGGTTGGGGAATCTATTATAGCTAGAAGGGTTTACCAAAACTGCATAGTAACTGTTTGTGGTCGTGATACGATGGCTGATCTCGTGGAGTTAGAAATGGTAGATTTTGATGTTATAATGGGTATGGACTGGTTGGCGTCTTGTTATGCCATAATTGATTGCTGCACAAAAAAGGTATATTTCCATTTGGAAAATGGAAATATACCTTTTTTGTGCAGCAATCAATTGTG
>NC_061118.1:132312896-132314958 GCF_002878395.1 Capsicum annuum
TTTTGATGTTATAATGGGTATGGACTGGTTGGCGTCTTGTTATGCCATAATTGATTGCTGCACAAAAAAGGTATATTTCCATTTTCCAAATGAATCAGTCCTTAAATGGAAAGGTAAAATTGGCGCGCCAAGAGGTAGATTTATTTCTTATTTTAAGGCAAGAAGAATGATTTCCAAGGGATACATATATCATTTAGTTATAGTAAGGGATATAGAAGCGGAGCCACCAACTCTTCACACTGTTCCAGTAGTAAATGAATTTTCTGATGTATTTCCTGAAGATCTTCCAGGTTTGCCTCCTAAACGAGAAGTAGAGTTTGGTATTGATGTAGTACCAGGCATCCAACAAATCTCTATTCCTCCGTATAGAATGGCCCCAACAGAATTAAGAGAATTTAAAGAGCAATTGAAAGATTTGCTAGAGAAGGGATTCATAAGGCCTAGTATGTCCCCCTGGGGAGTACCAGTGTTATTTGTGCACAAAAAGGATGGCTCGCTGAGGATGTGTATTGATTACTAGCAATTGAATAAGGTGACTATTAAGAATAAATATCCTCTCCCAAGAATTGATGATTTATTTTATCAGTTACAGGGCGCTAAGTGTTTTTCTAAGATTGATTTGAGGTCAGGTTACCACCAAGTGAGGGTCAAAGAGAAGGATATACCCATGACAACTTTTCGAACACGGTATGGTCATTATGAGTTTTTAGTTATCTCATTTGGGCTAACAAATGCACCTGCAACTTTTATGGATTTGATGAATACGGTGTTTAAGCCATTCTTGGATGTATTTGTGATAGTTTTTATAGATGATATTCTAGTTTATTCTAGATCAGAAGAGGACCATGTCAATTACTTACGACAGGCATTGCAGACTCTTCGTGAATGTAAGTTTTATGCAAATTTTTCTAAATGTGAGTTTTGGTTTAAGTCGGTGGCATTTTTGGGTCATATTGTATCTAGTGAAGGGACAAAGGTTGATGCTCAAAAGATAGAAGCTGTGAAGAACTGGCCAAGGCCCATAACGCCTACGGAGATTCATAGTTTTCTCAGGTTGGACGGTTATTATAGAAGGTTTGTTGAAGGCTTTTCTTTTATTTCAGCACCCTTAACCAAGCTAACCCATAAAGCATCCAAATTTTAATGGAATGATGCCTGTGAGAAGAGTTTTCAAGATTTAAAGAATAAGTTGATTTCTACACCCGTGTTGGTACTTCCAGAAGGCACCGAAGGGTATACAGTGTATTGTGATGCTTCCAGAATTGGTTTAGGATGTGTATTGATGCATCATGGTAAGGTAATAGCATATGCTTCTAGACAATTGCAGCCACATGAGAAAAATTATCCTACACACGATCTTGAGCTGGCAGCAGTTATTTTTGCTTTAAAGATATGGCGCCACTACTTATATGGGGTTCATGTTGATATATATATTGACCATAAGAGCTTGCAATATATTTTTAATCAGAAGGATCTAAATTTAAGGCAGTGGAGATGGATTGAACTATTAAAGGACTACGATGTTGATATCTTGTACCATCCAGGGAAAGCAAATGTGGTAGCTGATGCGTTAAGTCGTAAGGCTATGATGGCACCTATAGAAAGGCACGGGATGATTAAAGATCTTCACCAGTTAGCTAGTTTGGGAGTTCGCCTTCTTGAAACTCCAGATAAAGAGCTTATCGTACATAATGCTGCGGGATCTTCATTAGTAGCTGAAGTGAAAGAGAAGAAATATGCAGATCCTATTTTATTACAGCTTAAAGAGAACTTTCAGTGTGGTACGACCAAGGCATTTGAGCTTACGCGAGAAGGAGTACTTCAGTGCCAAAACTGATTATGTGTGCCGGATGTAGATGGGCTAAGAAAGAAGATTATGACAGAGGCACATTGTTCAAGGTATTCCATTCATCCAGGATCAACCAAAATTTATCAAGATTTGAAAGATATGTATTGGTGGAATGACATGAAGAAACTCTTTGACAATTTGGGCATTCAGCTACAAATTCTGCAATGAGTTTCTTCATGTCATTCCACCAATACATATCTTTCAAATCTTGAT
>NC_061118.1:132315058-132316779 GCF_002878395.1 Capsicum annuum
GAAGGAGTACTTCAGTGCCAAAACTGATTATGTGTGCCGGATGTAGATGGGCTAAGAAAGAAGATTATGACAGAGGCACATTGTTCAAGGTATTCCATTCATCCAGGATCAACCAAAATTTATCAAGATTTGAAAGATATGTATTGGTGGAATGACATGAAGAAACTCATTGCAGAATTTGTAGCTGAATGCCCAAATTGTCAAAGAGTTAAAGTTGAGCACCAAAAACCCAGAGGTTATATACAATGCATTGATCTTCTAAGCTGGAAGTGGGACATGATCAATATGGATTTCGTTATTGCTTTGCCTCGTATATCCCAAAAGTTCGATTCTATATGGGTGATTGTTGATAGGCTTACCAAATCCGCACATTTCCTATCAGTTAGGACCACTTACACAGTTGAAGAGTATGCGAAGATATACATTAAAGAGATAGTCCGATTACATAGAGTGCTAATTTCCATCATATCAGATCGGGGAACCCAATTTACCATAAACTTTTAGAAGTCTTTCAGAGGTGTTTGGGAACACAAGTGAAGTTGAGTATAGCTTTTCACCCTCAAACAGATGGACAAGCAGAACGTACCATCCAAACACTTGAAGATATGCTACGAGCTTGTGTGATAGATTTTAAGGGCAATTGGGATAATCATTTAGCTCTTATTGTGTTTGCCTACAATAATAGCTATCATTCAAGTATCAAAATGGCACCATATGAAGCTTTATATGGAAGGAAGTGTAGATCACTAATAGGATGGTTCGAAGTAGGTAAAACTCTTTTGTTCGGACCGGATCTTGTTTATCAAGCCATAGAAAAGGTTAAAGTAATTCAGTAATGATTGAAAACAACCCAAAGTCGACACAAGTCATATGCGGATAGTAAAAGAAGAGGGCTAGAGTTTTCTATAGGTGATTGGGTATTTTTGAAGGTATCACCAATGAAAGGGGTAATGAGATTTGGCAAGAAAGGGAAGTTGATTCCACGTTATATAGGCCCATATAAGATCACTCGAAGGTTTGGACAAGTTGCATATGAATTAGAGCTATCCCAAGAGCTCTCATCAGTACATCTGGTATTTCATGTGTCAATGCTTCGAAAGTGCACCGGAGATCTATCACATATCACTTCTATTGAGAATGTGCAAGTTGTGGAAGATATTACCTATGAAGAAGTGCCTATTGCTATTCTAGATCGCCAAGTTAAGAAGATGAGAAATAAAGAGATAGCATCTGTGAAAGTACGTTGGAGAAATTATCAAAGGGAAGAGATTACATGGGAAGCTTAGGAAGCAATGAAATCTAAGTACCCTCATTTGTTCAAAGATGAAGAGGAGGTTCAAGAAACAGAGTTAGAACATTAACAAGTAAGTTTTTTTTTATATATACATAGTATTTATGTGATGATGTGAATATTAATGATGGAATTGAACTTGTTTCGGTTGAATAACTACGCTAACATTTGAGGACGAATGTCCTAAAGGGGGGAAGGATGTAACACCCCATATTCAAGTACGTGTATTGGTCTTATTTATATGAAATTAATTTTTTTTATTTTATTTATACCGGAATTTGCCCGTCGATAGTTCCATGCGAAGGTTATTGAATAAGCTTTCCAACGATATAAAGATTTCCAAAAATGGATAGATTTCGGATATAATCGAGCACGTTCGAAATTATAAAATGATGGCCGGGATATTTGGGAATAGTAAATGTGCAGGAAA
>NC_061118.1:132319779-132337508 GCF_002878395.1 Capsicum annuum
GAGATTATAATACCCAAAAAATCCTAACCAATGTTAGAGTTATGTTCTAAGCTCATACAAAGTATGTAATAGTCCCTTGGTAGTTTTATGAGTTAGTTCGTGACTTCCCAAAGCAGGCGAGTCAAGGGGAAAAGCTGTCAGCTAGACTAAAGAGGAAGGATACTAAGAACCAGATCGACTAGGCCTCTTTCTTCTTTACCCAACGTATGGAACGAGTTCCAGCAAACATCGAATCCATGGGTATTTGAACCCGAATATCCAGGAAAAAGCAGAATATTTGATGGAAGGACGGGGAATCCGGGTCCGCTTCCCCTTACTAATGGAAATGATGAACGGATAGACTCCGTAGCCCTGGGATCAATAAGGGGGAACAAAGATATTGAGTAGTTGGTGGGACGGAGAGAGGGAGGCAACTGAAACTTTTAGAGTCAAGTTTACGCTCTTTCCTCCTCTTTCGATAAGCTTTTCATAGCCGTAGTCTTCTGTCCCGTTCCTTCAATCAAAGAAGAATCCATGCCCAGGGCTAGTCGATTTCTCTTCTATCCCTTCCTGACTCTGCTGACATCCCGCCTTAATGTTTCTTAGGGTTGAAAGAAGAAATGAGATGCCCTTGTTCTCTCCTATCCTTTTTCTATACATATAGTAGCGCCCGATGTACATTAGAGTCTCAAATAACTCCCAGCTATTAGATGAATCGAAATAATCCTTATCGGTTAAAATTTTAATAAGAATATTGTCATAGTCAACTTCAAACGAGCATATATTTTGATCTACTACGAATTTTCTAGCTAAAAACCCACCAAATGATAGAAAATTGAATTAGCTTTCCAACGATATAAATTTCGCCCAAATTCAATACTTGGGTGAGAAGTTATGACACTTTTAGTGAAAAAAGTAGCTCAATACGAGAAGCACCGCGTCGCGGTGACCCCAAAAATGGCGTCCTTTTCCAGTATGCCATCGCTATAAGCACCACATCACGCTGATGTGTTATTTCACAATTGTCACTTTTCAGTAAGGTACCATGATTACTATTGAGTCGCGCCAAACGTCCAGTTAAGAATTATCCTTTTCCAATGGCACAACGCGATAGCACCGCATCGCACCGTTAGTCAAAATGAGGATCGTCAGTTTTCCAGTGGCCTGATGCGATTGTACGGCATCACGCCGGAGCTAAAAATTGGGATTTCTCAGTTCGTGATTTAATTTTCAAGGGACCGTTTGGTAATTTCCCAAAGCCCCAAATCTGTCTAAACACGGGATTTAAGCCCCAATAAAGCATTATTTGCTCATTATTTCACAATTCTCTCAAATTAAACTAATCTTCTCTCAAGAACAAAAACCCTAGCCTTCAAAATTCAAGATCAAATCTCTAGAACTTACCATCAATTCTCACAAATTTATCAACCCAGGTATTTTAAGTGTTCATCCATGGGTTCCTTCCACCCATGGAGTCTAAGTATCCTCTTTTAAATCTAAAGTTGTGATCTTTACAAGCTATTATGATTTTAAATTATGATTTTAACTATGAACTCCCATGAATTGCAATTCTATACCATGTTTACATGAAATTATTGTTTATCAGACCCCACATGTTCTAATGTTGTTATTCACTAATTTAAATCATGATTAAGTGTTATTGATATCGAAATCATGTCATTAATCCAAGTTACATACTATTCACAAGATTAGTTTAAACTATGAATAATATTTGATAAAAGCTTTCATGTTATGTCCTCCAAGCTTAAGTACTATTTTACTATTATTGCTATTGAGTCTTGGGGGTTATAAATACCCGAAAACTTAGTTATGAGCATTATCAGTTCAGTCAGTCATCAGAATCAGTTAAACTTAGAACAGTTAAGCATTCCGAGTCAGTTCAGTTGAGAGTAGGATTTAGCACTGAGCGAGTACAGGGATGGCGGCTTTCCCGTCAGATAGGCAGAGTCATTAGTAGCAGTCTCTATACTGCAGAACTACATATCCATTGTAGAATATGAAGAGTCACCCATCAGTTTAGGCTTGGCTACCTCGTAGGGGTCACCCGTTAATTTAGGCTTGACACCTTTAGTCCTTTGGGACAGTACATCAGTATAGCGGATACACACAGCCAGCGTTAGTACCCATGGCACGGTACTAACACCCATCCAACTAGGGTTATAGGTTGGAACCCGATTAGCTCAAACTGGGTCATGTCGGTTAGATAATACCTCCCACAGTATCAGTCCAGTAATCAGTTCAATAATTTACTTTCAGATGCTTGACCATAGCATACAGATATCAGTGATTTAGTTATCATATTTTAGTATTTTAGTATTTACAGATTTTATTCAGAACATGTTATATGCTTGGACATACATCCTCAGTACTAACAGATTTCACGCATCCTTAGTGTTTACAAATTTCACGTATCTTCAGTATTTACAGATTTTATGCGTTCTATTTAGTATTTTATACTATCTATTCATTTAGTTAGTTATTATTCATGCACATAAAATCATGCATATCAGCCTACCTCATTTAGCATACCAGTACATTCAAAGTACTAATCGCATACTTTTTTATCGCGTTATGATGTATCATATCATAGGTTCGAATGCTCAGTTCCCAGATCACGCGTAGACTTCCTAGATTATCAGCTGCAGAAGTGGTAAGTCCTCATATTTTGAGGACATGATTTATTTATCTCAAATTACTTTACCAGTTTCAGTCATTTCAGTTCAGTATCTAGTTTGAGTTAGTTGGGGTCTGTTCCATCAACTCTCATTCAGTCAGTTTAGAGGCTTTCGAATATTTCAGACAGATAATTAGTTCTTAAATTTTAGTTGTCATTATCAGATATTTTATCAGTATTATCAGTTTTGTTTACAAATTTTATCAGCTTTATTACTTAAAACCTTATGGCATTCCTCAGTTAAATTCCGCATAAGACCTTTTGTTATCAGTTTTACTTAGTGCTCACAGCAGGTACCAGCTCATGGATTAGCTTGTGGTCCCTCAGGACTGTAAGCACCGTGTGGCGCCCAGGGTGTACTCTCGGGGCGTTACAATATGTCATATAATGGAGGACTTTTTTATTGTAATCCAGACTATATGATAAATTCTTTAAAATTCAAAAAATATATTAAAATAGGCATTCAGACTAAAGGTTATGAAGAAATGCATAATGAAAATTACTAAAATGTGTAGGATTTATGGGAAAGCTTGCCACCAATAGTGTTACAAAATTTAGATTAAAAAGAAATAATGTAGTAAGCCTAATGAAAAATAAGAAAAATATGCCGAACTAGAATGAAATTCAGAAAAATTTAGTAAAAAGAAGGTACTTAAGCCAAACGATCATTTAATGTATATAAATAATAAAGGACAAACTCCAGTTAGGTTTACAGACTACAAATATACAAATGAAAAAGAGATAAACGAAGAAATTGAAGAAAGTGAGAATAATGAATTTATAAACATAGAAATAATAAAAGAAGAGGGTTTCGAAGTAAATAATATTATAATAAAGGCAGAAGTCATGCATGAGACAAATAACTACCAAAAATTTAAATGAAAAGGTTGTAAACTAGGAAATTTAGACTTTACAAAACTGAAAGAACATTTTATCAAATGTGAATTAAGAATAGAAAATTATGGCTATAGAAACAAAAAGGAGATACCTAACGAAATATACAAAGATAAAGATTTAGAAACAAACTATAGTATAGATCAAATAGAGAGAATAAAGGAACTAATGGGGAGTGTAGCAAGTAGCTCAAGCCCTTTTCAAAGAACTACTAATATGAAAAGAGTACAGATAAGTACGGGTAATCTACCAAGACATGGAGTGTATAGGATTAACACAGAAGAACACACAGAAAATATAAAACATAGAGGAAAAAGAATGTTAATAGAAGAACCCATTAGATTACAAGAAGGTGGGAATAGAGGAAAAAATTTAAATATAGCAACCCATGACTCCCAAAAGTGGAACTCGGTAATAGGCCTATGAAAAGGCATAATAGTAGCAGATTATATACAAACTAATCAAGAATCAGATGCAGAAACTATGTATAGGTATCTAGAGATATTTCTAGGAGAAAATACTAAAGCTTTATGGGAAGCATGTAAAACAGAATTCCCTAAAAACTTTCAAGGATTAGTCAATATGGGAGCTAACCCCTACAACTTTGCATATAAGGTACATAGTTTATTAACCGATGAAGACCCCAATAGTGGTCTAATAGTCCTACAGAAAAATGCTCTACTAAAATTAGAACAATTAAGTATAAATAATTGGTCCAAGATAAAGGAATTCCAAAACGATCATTTCTACTATTGCACAACTAGTGAAAATTCATTTGATCAAGCATTAGGAAAGAAATTTTTTAATAAATTACCAGGAGCTTTAGAGTGAGAAATATAAGAAAGATGGTTCAAAATAGAAGGGGTAACAGAACACCAAGACACAGAATGGTCAATAGGACAAAGAATACAACATATAATGAAAGTATTACAAGAAAAATGTACAAATATACATATACAAAAGCAGTTAAAACAAAGTGAGACGGAATTCTGCAAAAGTATATATGCCACTCAAAATTATGATCAAGACTATAAAAAGAAAAAGTATAAGAAGCCATATAGAGGAGACAATCATCCTAAGAAAAAGTATTACTTGAGAAAATCAGAAGCAAGCAAATTGTACCTAAACAGATAGAAATATGTGAGAAAATATAATAATAATAATAGAACTTATAAAAATAGGTTAGAATGTTTTACATGCAGGAGTATAGAACATTTGCCAAATACTTGTCCAAAAAAAATAATAGTAGATCGAGAAATACACAGTTAATAGAAGATGTAAATGAAAATCTAATAAATGTAGATGAATATATGTTAGATAATAAAAGTATATATTTCGTAATGAGTATGAAAACATTTGAATAAAATAAAAAAGATTCTTCAGACTCCGAGGGAGAAGAATTCATAAATAAAATGGAATTGAAAAGGTTAAATTTAAACAATCATGACTCAATAAATATCATGATTGATTGTGAACACGAGTTTGAAAGAGGTAGAGCCCTAGACAGTAATCAATATTTTAAATGTAGATGGTTCCCAAGCAAAAGTAAGAAAGTAAAATGTAGAAAATGCTACATAAAAAGATGCATCACAAGAAAGTAAAATGTAGAAAATGTTACATAAAAAGATGCATCACTTGTGTAGAAAAAATTTTAAAATTACAAATAACAAAAAATAATGTTGAAAATAGATCTGGGCCTATGACTAATGTAACAGAAGAAAAAATATTACAACTAATTGAGAGGATAAATAAGTTAAAATGAGAATGAATAAAATTGAAAAACAAAAAGAAATAGTTAAGGAGTAAGAAGGATTAGAACTAGAATTAATGAATAGGACAGTTGAAGGGACAAAATGTAACGAGGGTAAGAAAAAGAAGCTAATGAATATGTCATTTGAAGAAATGATATGTAATGTAGACAAAAAGATTAGTACAATTAAAGTTCGAACAAGGATAAGAATTCACGATTATAAAGTGAAAACCTTAGCTATAGTAGACTCAGGATGTACGAAGAGTATATTAAATAGAAGAATTTTACCACAAAGGGTGATTAAAGAACTGCCTAAACCTCAAGAGTCTATGTAAATGGATGAAACGTTTAATACTTATAGACAATATATACCTACGGCAAAAATATTCTTTTTAACACTTGCAGTGATTTTACAAACCGTCATATAAACTTGACGGAATCCTAGTAAGAGATTTAAATATTAGAGCAGATTTTGTACCAGGTCTGGACTTTATGTTATAAAACAACGGAGGTTGTTTCATTACTAGAGACTGGGTACTTCTCGCTAAAAATATTACTCAGACCCCATAAACAACAATACCTACTACAACTAAATACCGCTATCTTGAAGAAAAATCAGACGAAGATAGCTCAAATAAAATAAAACAAGATAATTCACTAAAATGTGGTAAAGGAGAAAATTGCACATGCAAGAATAGTAAAAAGGTAAAAGCATATGAAGAACTGCAAGACTTATTAGACATTAATGAATTAGAAAAAGAATACACTTTAATAGAAATAAATACAGAATTATACAACTTTAAGAAGGGAATACAACAGATAGGAATAATAAGAGATCAAAAAGACCTAGAAAAAATAATACAAATTTTAGATGAATTAGAAATAATTAGAGAAAAACTTTTGAAACACTGGGACTCCAACCAAATTACCTATAAGTTAGAAATAATCAATCCAGAATCACCATAAAAACAGCATCGATAGAATCTACAAATCAAGATCTTAAGGATTTTGAAGTACAAAATAAAGAACTATTAGAGCTAGAAATAATTAGAAGATCTAAATCAAGACATAGATTGACAACCTTTATGGTAAGAAATCATAGTAAAATAGTAAGACAAAAGGCATGGATGATAATAAACTACAAAAGACTTAACGATAACACACTTATGGATGGATATAAGTTACCAGAAAAAATAGAGCTAATAAATAGAATACAAGGAAAGAAAGTATTCAGTAAGTTCGATTGCAAATCTGGATATTGGAAAATAAAAATGCATAAAGACAGTATAGAATGAACGGCTTTCACATGTCTTGAAGGACATTTCAAGTGGCTAGTTATGTCATTCGGGCTAAAGACAGCGCCTCTAATTTTTTAAAGAAAAATGAATAATATTTTTGGGAGTTATAAGAATTTCATATTAGTTTATGTAGATGATATTTTAGTTTTTAGCAATAACAAGCGAGAATATTTAGGACATTTGCAACAAATTTTAAATTATTTGTAGACAATGAAATTATAATAAGTAAAAAGAAAATGAAATTATATAAAAATAGTATTAATTTTTTAGGAGTAGTTATTGGAGACGACAGAATAAAGTTACAACCACATATAGCGAAAATTTTTTTAGAAATGCCAGACAAATTGGATAAAACAAAAGATTTACAAAGATTTTTAGGATTACTAAATTATGCTAGAAATTTTATTAAGGATTTAGGAAAAGTAGCAAGGCCGTTATATTTCAAAACTGGATCTACAAGCCAAAAGACATTTAATAATAAAGACATAAAACTAGTTCAAAAACTTAAACGCATGATACAAGACATCCTAGACTTGGCTATGCCATTAGAAACTGACTACCTAACTATTGAAACAGATGGAAGCGAAAAAAGATAGGGGCAGTATTAAAGGCAAAATCAAACAAATAAAGTGACAAGAAAGAAGAAGGTATTTGTGCTTATCAGAGTGGTAAGTATAAAGAAAAGATAATATGAGTAGCATAAATGTGAAAACATTAGCATTAATTTATGGTTTGAATAGTTTTAAATTATATATTAAATAAACCTGAAATATTAGTTAGAATAGATTGTGAAGTTATAGTAAAATTTTATCAAAAAATAAATAAAAAGAATAACAATAAAAGAAGATGGCTAAATTTTTTAGATACCACATCAATTTATAACATTGTATTAGAACATATAAAAGGAAAGATAATAATCTAGCAGATCAGCTTAGTAGACTTATTATACAAAAGAACTAAAGCTTTTTGTTTCAGCATGTATGAGGAAAAGGAAAGGGCAAGGTTGAGGCCTCGTCTTCCCAAGACAGTTACTTAAAGACGCTATTACGTAATACATATTTCAAACTACAAGCACTGTTAGATCATTAAAGACTCGAAAGAATGATTTTTGACACTCAAGGCTTAATATGCTATCAACCATCAAATATGACGTTCAGACTAAGACCAGACATAAGGGTAGACAAGCAATAGACATGCCTCATAGACAACTTGTGGATATCTTACAATAAGATACCCTGAGATAACAATTATTTTATCTCAGTATTAAATGCTTTAAGTTATTATTTTACAGAAAAGAATTTAACTAACCGATTTAAATACTCTGTTGTTATTAAAGGGCAGACGTAAGGATCTTTTCAGACATGGATAGAGGTAGTAGATCAATAAAAAATCATATGACACCTCTCTTTAAAGGTTTTAATGGCCTCACTGAAGCATTAGACTACGCTCAGGGAAATTTAGGACCTAATTATTATATAACCCTATCTCTCAAATCAGGAATGAGAGACATTCTGCACTATAATATGATACAAGAACGATCATGATTGTGGAACAATACGTAAAGACTCGAGCTCGGGTGGTTTCCCAATAAATGGAATAAGCTTTAAAGTGTAGAGAACAAGTACCAACACTCCAAAGCCATCCAATATACACACTCCAAGTCCGTCCCATTGCCATGGCTCATTAAGGGCATTTTAATCATTTTGTAATAAGTTGTAACCTAGGCTATAAATAGAACATATTAGGTTATTTTATCATAACTTTGATGAATATTGTGAGACTACTCTTGAGAGTATTCATACAAGTATGGATATCATTTGTAAATAAGTGTGGATATCACTTGTGTTGGTAGCTAATTTTGAGACGTTGATTGCTTGGGAATTCCGTTTCCTTGAGGTCACGTAAGAGATAAGTTTATGTTTTATGTGGTGTTAAGGGTCCAAGAGTGGAATAGACTCTAGGGCTCGTAAGACTACATCTTCATTTGTCTATCTTTCTATCTTAGTTTTGTTATAATTCTTGTAACCGTTGTCTCTTGTTATTGTAAGCCATTTGTAGTTATTATTTCCATATAATTGTTGTTCATCTTATTTCATCCTCTTGTGTTGATAATATTAGTTTGGGTTGGCTTTTGGTGTGATACACACCTTGTAATTTCTTCATTATTGTTGTTGTGTAGAGAATTTGAGAGTGGTCACCAAAAAGGGTCCTTGACTCTTCAAATTGTGGACTATTTTTGGTGTGTGTTAGTGTATTTATTATCAATCTTGTATCATTTGGTATCAAATCATGGCTTGATTTTGTTCCTACAAGATCAATCTTGGGATAGCTTGCTTGAAAATACAAAAAAATAGTGTTCTTAAGTTTGGATCTTTGGCCGAAAGTTTGTTGTGTTTGGCCGAGACTTGAACATTAGATCTAGGAGTTATTTTATTTGTCTTGGTGTTTCAAGTGTTAGTTTTCTTCATCACTAACACTCTTGAGTGAAGATCTAAATTTGAGCTTGCATTTGTTGAAGTGTTGTTGTGAACTTAAAGCCTTAGCCGATTATGTTGTCATCTTGGTGGACTTGGCCGTGATTTGTTGGCCTTGTTGTTGTTGGGATTGTTGTGTTCTTGGTGATCGTTGAAGTTGTTCTTGATGTTCTTCATCCCTTTCAAGACTTGTTAAAATAAAGCGAAGACTAGCCTTGAAAGACTTACCATCACCCATCAACTAGTCAATCACTTCCCAACAACTTTTCTTGTTTTAAGGACCTTGTTTTAAGGGGGATGGTACACAAAAGTCAAGTCTTCCACTTTTAAATTTGACAATAGGATTTCAAGACTTGTTTCCCTCCTAAATCAATTCCCACCAATTCCAAATCACAAATTGTTCAAGACTTCCAATTTTGAAAAATAAAACTTGTTAAGACCGTAATCAATACGTGGCTGCCACGTCATGTTTTATGTTCACACGACAAATTTAGGCTCAAATTTTTGATTTCTTAGTTTCTAATCTTTGTTTCTTAGTTGCATGTTGTTGATTCTATTGCTAATTAACAAACTAGTAATTGTCTACTAGGTTGTAAATTAGTTTTTTGGTCCCTTTATTTGTGTCTACATTTCTTTGTGTGCTTTTATCTTTTTGAAATTCGTTATAGTTTCTTGGTTCAAGTCCGTATGTATTTTCTTTGAGTTGTTTCAAAAGAGAATCTATTCCAACCTTAAGCCCCAATTGGTACCAAGTAATCTCCTTAGAGAATAAATGAGTTACCAACACTTATGAGGC
Source organism: Capsicum annuum (assembly GCF_002878395.1). Taxonomy (NCBI): domain Eukaryota; kingdom Viridiplantae; phylum Streptophyta; class Magnoliopsida; order Solanales; family Solanaceae; genus Capsicum; species Capsicum annuum. The sequence continues at coordinate 132,329,666 of NC_061118.1, forward strand.
CAATTGAGAGGCATTTCAAAGTGTGAGAGCTTGTGAGGATGTTTTCTTTTCTAACATTAACTAGTTTGTTGTTTTTTGTGTTTTTGTTTTAGAATTTCTTTTGTTAGGAACTATAGCATTAGAAAAGGTGACCATGAACAATTTGATGGCAGCCATAATGGGTATGAAACATGACCTTAGTAGCTGAATAGAGAGAATGGAAAAAATAATGGACCGAATAGAAGGAAGAATGGAAGGGACGAAAAGCTCTCTTTGCAAGGAGTTGGATAACTTGATAGAGAATCCAAGCCTTTCTAATCAAGTTCCTGTGAGTGGACATGCTACACATGAGCTACAGGGTAATCAAACTAACTCTTGCACTCTAGTGAATGAGGTTAGTAGCCAACTAAGTGTGAATGGTAGTTTGTTTTTAGGTGAGCCGAATGTGCCTCCATTTGGTGATGATAATGTAAAACTTGAGATTGTGGATACACTAGTTGATACATCTAGTTTTGAGGTCATTGTGACAAGTGATAGTACATTTTCTTATGGAAGTCATGAAGACCAACGTGTGCGTGAAAATGGTGATGTTGAACATGTTGGCCGATCGACTATGGATGACCCTCTAGTTGTTTTTGTTGTATTCCATGATAGTATAGAGGGGAAATATGATTGTACTAGTGGTAGTATTGGGAAAAGGAAATCCATCCTTAACTCGTGTCCATGGACACTCCACCCATTTGATCCCGGTGATCATTTGAAGTATAGAGATGAGGATTTTTTTTGGAATGACTTAAATGTGCATGGAATTTCTATCTCAGCTTTCAAGCCTATTTGTTGTTCCAAGAAGAGTCTATGTTTTCCACTTGATGAGAAACTCTTGTTCCTTGTTTCTTATCACACTTACGTGGATAGACTAGTTGACTCTTTCTTGGAAGGGTATTCGGGTAAAAGGGATATTTGGGTGTATGTGAAGTTTGAGCCACCTTATCAAGATGCTATGATTGATTACACTAATTCTAACCCTCATACCTTGAGGAACTTATGTTTTCTTGTCCTTCCTATTATTTTGCAAGGTTCGAATTCGAGGTCGAATTTTTTTTCAAGAAGGGAAGGATGATACAAGTACGATTATGATTGTGGACCAATACGTAAAGACTCGAGCTAGGGTGGCTTCACAACTAATGGAACAAGCTTTGAAGTGTAGAGAACAAGTCCCAACACTTCAAATCCATCCAATATGCACTCTCCAAGGCCGCCTTTTTGCCATGGCTCATTCAGGGCATTTTAGTCATTTTATAATAAGTTATAACCTAGGCTATAAATAGAACATATTAGGTCATTTTCTCATAACTTTGATGAATATTGTGAGACTACTCTTGAGAGTATTTATACAAGTGTGGATATCACTTGTGTTGGTAGCTAGTTTTGAGACGTTGATTGCTTGGGAATCCCGCTCCCTTGAGGTCACGTAAGGGATAGGTTTATGTTGTATGTGGTGTTAAGGGTTCAAGAGTTGAATAGGCTCTTGGGTTCGTAAGACTACATCTCCATTTGTCTATCTTTCTATCTTAGTCTTGCTATAATTCTTGTAACTGTTATCTCTTTTTATTGTAAGTCGTTTGTAGTTATTATTTACATATAATTGTTTTTCATCTTGTTTCATCCTCTTCTGTTGATAATATTAGTTTGGATTGGTTGTTGGTGTGATACACACCTTGTAATTTCTTTATTATTGTTGTTGTGTAGCGAATTCAAGAGTGATCACCAAAAGGGGTCCTTGACTCTTCAAATTGTGGACTATTTTTGGTGCGTGCTAGTGTCTTTCTTGTCGATCTTGTATCATAATATAAAGAAAGACACAGACACGATCATCTTCTGTGATCAGTGTTCACCCATGATGGATATTTTCAAATGACTTAATCAAGCAAACGAGATCCTAAGACAAGAAAAAAATCTTATAAATGAAAAAGAACAAATGATAGAGCATATAGGAATTTTACAAGACAAAATTAAAATCCTTCATTTTGAGTTATCTCAGAAGACCCAGGGAACCCATTAGATGGTTCCAAAGAGTTCTGCATCTCATTCAAAAATGGACAAAAAGGGGGTGCATTCCCCAATGAATGCAGAAAGATTCACTATATCATATAAAGATATAGCTAGTCCAGTTCAAACGGTAACTGGTAAAGATGCATCAAATTCGTTGAGGGCTGACACTTTACCAAAAGTGTAGAGAGAATTCTCCCAGCCAGTTTTCAGACACAAAAAGAAGGTGCTTCAAATCAGGAAAAAATCAAGAAAGGTTTTTATATTAAGAAAAGGAAAAATGATAAAAAAAAAAAAAAATACAACAGATAATAGCAGATACAGTTAAGAAATTATTAGAGGAAAAGACCAAAAAAGTAATCCTGGAAATTCAAAACCAAAACCTGAATCAAGACTCAGGATTTCTGTGATTCTAAGTCTAGAATCAAGACAACAAATTTCAGACTCGGACAATGAAGACTGCGATCTTGCAATGGATCAATTTGCTCAAAACCCAAATGAAGAAGATGACTCGGGGATGAGTTTTTCTTCGGAGTTTTAACACAATCTAGATACGTAAGATCGTAAGCAATGACGACATAAGGCTAAAGACGTAAACAATGACATAAAATGAATAATTGGAATAAAAATGGATGACAAGTGGATGGATAGTAATTAAAGAAGAAACTTAGCCATCTGGCGATGGAGCCCACAAATGTACTTGGCAAGCTAAAAATTCTTCAAGTAATTTGAAGTCCAAAATTTAAAGTCCGCTAGATGCCTATAAATATCCACTCAGTGAGACAAACCAAGACAGAGCAAAAAGAAGAGAGAAAAGGCAACCAAGAGAAATCTAGTGTAAGCGTATTAAAAGTTCTTATTTTCTCAGTTTTCAAAAAAAAAATGTGTAAGTATGGATAGAGTCTAACTTTTTTCTACTAGCAGTTGTAAGTTTTCAGGGAACTCCAAAAGGGGAACCTCTCTTCTTCTTAAGGCATGTAAATAGTTGTATATATTACTACTATATAGAAGAGCGAGTAGCAACTCTCGGAAGCAGGTAGATGACGATCGACATGTCTGCTTCTTGCTGCCTGCTTTCTCCATAATTTTACTATATCATTCCTAATTAATTATTATATGACATTTACGTATTAAAAAATTAATAAAATTTAATTTTTAAAAAAATAAAATAGATATTTATGACATGTTCGCTTCAGCTGCTTCAATCGTAATTTTTCTATATCGACCCTAAGTAATTATTATAGATCAGTTAAGTATAAAAAAATCAATAATATTTAATAAGAAAACTAAAATAAACATAAAATGATAAATTAACTCTTGATGTTTTAAATTAATTTGACATTTATATGAGGCTTACTTAAAAAAAATTCACATGTATTTTTTATAGCAATTTTTCTATATCACTTCTAATTGGTTATTATGAGTCATTCAAGACATACCGATTTTGCTACTTCAATCGTGTTACGATATATAAGTGTGAGTAGTAGTTGCTGGAAGCAAGCAGCTAGTGGTTGTCATGCATACTTTCAGCTGTCTGCTTGCTCCGTGATTTTACTATATCACCCTTAATTAATTATTATATGACATTTACGTATTAGAAAATTAATAAAATTTAATTTTATAAAAAAAAAAAAGTAAAATAGATATTTATGCATGTCTACTTTGGCTGCTTCAACGGTAATTTTACTACCCCTTGTTAATTATTATAAGTCATTTAAGTATTAAAAAATTAATAATATTTAATAAAAAATGTAAAATAAACATAAAATGATAAATTAACTCTTGATATTTAAATTAATTTGACATCTTATATGAGGTTCACTTAAAAAAAATTCACAAGTATTTTTATATAACAATTTCGCTATATCATTTCTAATTAATTATTATGAGTCATTCAAGACATGCCGGTTTCATTACTTCAATTGTGATATTTGATTGACTCTCGAAATTATATCAGTGTCGCTTAAAATGAAATTGAAAAAATATTATAAATCACAATAATAAAAAAATTAAATTAAAATATAAATTGACTATCAATATCATAAAAGTTTGAACAAGAAGAGTATTATAAATTACAATAACAAACAACTTAAAATAGTGAATTATGATGTTGAGAATGTATTATAAATTATAATATTTAACAACTTAAAAATAACATATATTGGGTCCGTGCTGGCACAGGCCTTCGGTACCTAGTAATAAATGTGAGTAGCAGTTGTTAGAAGCAGGCAGCTGGCGGTTGTCATGCCTGCTTCCAGCCACCTGTTTACTCCATAATTTTACTATATCATTCATAATTAATTATTATATAACATTTACGTATTAAAAAATTAATAAAATTTAATTTTTTAAAAATAAAATAGATATTTATGGCATGCTTGCTTTAGCTGCTTCAACCGTAATTTTATTATATTACACCTAAATAATTATTATAAGTTATCTAAGTATTAAACTATTAATAATATTTAATTAAACAAATATAAAATAAACATAAATGATAAATTAGCTCTTAATATTTTAAATTAATTTGACATCTTATATGAGTCTCACTTAAATTTTTTTCACAAGTATTTTTTATAGTAATTTTGTCATATCACTTTTAATTAGTTATTATGAGTTATTCAAGATGTGTCAGTTTCGCTACTTCAATCGTGATATTTGATTGACTCTCAAAATTATATCAGTATCTCTTAAATTAAAATAGAAAAAATATTATAAATCACAATAATTAAAAAATTAAATTACTTTTAAAATATAAATTGACTATTAGTATCACAAAAGTTTGAACAAGAAGAGTATTATAAATTACAATAGCAAACAATTTAAAATAGTAAATTATAATATCGAAAAAATATTATAGATTACAATAGCTAACAACTTAAAAGTCTCAAAATATATTAAAAATATAATTAATTATCTAATTTTATTTATTTCACATAAATTAAGACAAAAAAATATATTAAGCCCGTGCTGGCATGGGCCTTTTATATATATATATATATATATATATACACACGCGACAATTGGGAGGTCATTTTACCAAGTTACAACTAATGAGATTAAATTATCCATTGGCAAAACTCAAGACAAGATTATGTTTTGATGATATTAATATTAATCCTACTTCCGAGGATCTTAAATTAAAATATTCGGAGTCCAATAATAGAGATCAAACTCAATCATTCACAAAAAGATAAAGTCTAAATTAAACTTACGTCAAAGATTATATCTTCTTCAAAGAAAAGATATTGTTTCAAAACATAAAATAAAATAGATGAATGATAATCCTAGACGTCATGTTAGATTTGATGTGAGATTGATGGAGATATGTTTCCTAATTTGACACGTGTTTGGTAATATTTACTAGTTGAGTTGTCTCCCAAATAATGGAGAAAAAGTTATATTATATATCTAAAAAAATTATATTACTTATGTATGTTATAAGTTATTTTTTATATGTATTCATTAATTTTTTTATATTTTTAATGAAAATTTTTACTTCGTGATGTCATGATATACGTTCAATTCATCTTCTCCACCGTCTTTTTTCATATTTAGACAATTTGTAGTTATACTGATAATGCGAGCACAAGAATTGCCTTGATCAGAACATTCGATCACATCAGATTAAGTAAAAATAATATTAATAGATAAAATCTCTTTGTAATCGAAGTAAAAACATAAAACGAAATAATACGTTAATCAAATGAAAGTAAGCCTCCGTCTCCTAGCCTGTAGATTGTATCATATACCCTTGAAAAATTAATTTAGGGTGCGTTTGGTAGAAAATGATTTCTTGGAAAATAAGTTGATTTTTTACTTATTTTTTTATATTTGGTTGGTGGATGGAAAATGTTTTCTAGTATTTGGTTAGTGAATAAAAAAATATTTTTCAGAAAATATATTTTACTGTTTAGCTAAATAGTGTTGGTGGAGGACGGTCACATTAAGAATAGATGGCAGTCGTACTTTCATAGGCACTTGAATGACGAAGGGGATAGAGTCATTGTGTTAGGGGAACTGGAGCACTCAGAGGAGTGTCAGGATTTTGGCTATTGTAGACGTTTTAAGGTAGAAGAGGTTAGAGAGACTGTTCGCAGGATGCGAAGGGGTAGGGCGACGGGGCCGGACGAGATATCGATAGAGTTTTGAAAGTTCGTTGGAGAGGCTGGTGTAAGGTGGTTGACTGGATTGTTTAATGAAATCTTCAAGACGGCAAAGATGCCCGAGGCTTGGAGGTGGAGTACCATGATCCCTCTCTATAAGAATAAGGGTGACATCCAGAGTTGCAATAACTATAGGGGGATTAAGTTATTAAGTCACTCTATGAAGATTTGGGAGAGAGTGGTCGAGGTGAGGCTGAGACGGATAGTGTTTATTTCGGAAAATCAATTTGGATTTATGCCTGGCCGCTCGACGACGGAAGCAATTCACCTGGTGCGGAGGTTGGTGGAACAGTATAAGGAAAGGAAGAAGGACCTGCACATGGTGTTTATCGACCTGGAGAAGGCTTACGACAAAGTCCCTAGGGAGGTGCTTTGGAGATGCTTGGAGGTGAGTGGAGTACCGCTGGCATATATCAGAGCAATTAAGGATATGTATGATGGAGCGAAAACTCAGATGAGGACGGCGGGAGGAGACTCAGAGCATTTCACTGTCTTGACAGGATTGCATCAGGGATCTACTCTTAGTCCCTTTTTATTTGCGTTGGTGATGGATGTGTTGACGCGGCGTATTCAAGGGGAGGTGCCTTGGTGTATGCTTTTTGCAGACGATGTAGTTCTGATAGATGAGACTCGAGGGGGTGTGAATGACAAATTAGAGGTGTGGAGGCAAACTCTTGAGTCTAAAGGGTTCAGGGTGAGCAGAAGCAAGACAGAGTATGTGGAATGCAAGTTTAATGACGTGAGGCGGGAGAATGAAGTGGTAGTGAAGCTGGAATCACAGGAGGTATGTAAGAGGGATAGTTTCAAGTATCTCGGGTCCGTGATCCAGAGTAACGGTGAGATTGACGAGGATGTCTCGCACCGTATTGGGGCGGGATGGATGAAGTGGAAGCTCGCGTCGGGGGTGTTGTGTGATAAGAAGGTGTCGCCCAAGCTGAAAGGAAAATTCTACAGGGTGGTAGTCCGTCCGGCCATGTTGTATGGAACGGAGTGTTGGCCAGTTAAGAACTCCCACATCCAAAAAATGAAGGTGGCAGAAATGCGGCTGTTGCGCTGGATGTGTGGGCTGACTAGAGGGGATAGAGTTCGGAATGAGACTATCCGGGAGAAGGTTGGTGTGACTCCAGTGGAGTGCAAGATGCGGGAAGCCCGATTGAGATGGTTTGGACACGTGGAGAGGGGGGGCATGGATGCCCCGATTCGTAGGTGCGAGAGGCTAGCGTTGGATGGTTTTAGGCGGGGTAGGGGTAGGCCGAAAAAGTACTGGGGTGAGGTGATTAGGCGGGACACGGAGCAGTTACAGCTCACCGAGGACATGACCCTAGATAGGAAGGTCTGGAGGACGCGAATTAGGGCAGAAGACTAGGGCCGGTTTGGGTCGCTAGTGTAGGGAATTACTTGGTGGGGGTTTTATTCTTGTTATGATTCCGTGTTCCATGTTTTATTACGAATCTGTGTGCTTTCCTCTGTTTTCTAATACTTATGGGTGCCGTATTTATGTTATGTAATCTAGTTCTGTGCTTTACTATGAGTTTGTGTGGTATCTCGTGACTTGAGCCGGAGGTCTATCGGAAACAGCCTTTCTACTTCTTTAGAGGTAGAGGTATGGACTGCGTACATCTTACCCCCCCCCCCCCCCCCCCCCCCCC
>NC_061118.1:132337608-132339285 GCF_002878395.1 Capsicum annuum
GTGGGAATACACTGGGTTTTTTGTTGTTGTTGTTGTTTAGCTAAATAGTAAAAATACGTTTTAGTAAATGATTTTTTACTCTGAAAAATACCTTTTTTAGGGTGTGTTCAATATGAAGGAGGAAAAATGTTTTCTAGAAAAACAAATTGTTTCTTATGTATATTCTTGTGTTCGTTATGCAAATTGGGTAAGTATATATTTTCTAAACGTATTTGTATATGTTTAACAAAAACAATGAGAACGAATAGGATGGGATAAGAAAAAAAAAATTTTAGGAAAAAATTAATTTTTTGCGGGGAGGGGGTTGATAGGTGGGAGCTGAGGTTGTCAAAATAGGTCGTAAGGAAGGGGTAAGAAAAAAATATTTTTGTAAAGAGAGGGGGAGGTTGGTAGGGGGGTCAGATAGCGGAGGAAAAGAAAAAAGTTTGAATTTTTTTTAAAATGAATATTCTTTTAAAGGAGTAGGAGTTTGAATTTCGGGTTAGAGGTTGAAGTAAGAAAAAAAATTGAAATAGTTTTTTTGAATGGAGGTTGGTAGGGGGTGGGGGTCGGGGTAGGGGAGTGAGGGAGGGACAAGAAAAAATTTTAAAAATTTCAAAAAGTTAATTTCTTTTTTAGGAAAAGGGGTGGTAGGGTGGGGGGTCTGGTAGGGGAGTTAAGAAAAAGTTTGATTTTTTTAAAAAAATTAAATTATCTTTTCTTTTTAGGGAAGGGGCAGATTTGAGGTTTGGATTTTGGGTAGGGGATGAGGTAAGAAAAAAAAATTGAAATTCTTTTTGTTTGAATGGGGTGGGGTGGGGTAGGAGATTGGGAGTCGGAGTAGGGATAGGTGATTTTGAGAATTGTATGGATATTTCACTTAAGAGTGAGGTTGAAAGAAAATTTTGAAAAATATTTTCATTACTTTTTGAAGGGAAGTCATTTTCCTTAGATTTGAGGAAAATAAGTTGATTTGAAAAATATTTTCCAAAAGAGAGAAGTATACATTACCCCCCTGAACTTGTTGAGTTTTATTCATGGTACACCTGAACCTTTACTAGTCCTAAGTACCCTCCCGAACTTGTTCTTTTAGTACGTCGCGTGGTCCCCTTTTGCTGAAAGTTCACTACGTGTAATACACGCGCGGACACGTGGATAAAAATGCTAATGTGGTTGTCCACGTGGATAAATACCGTCCATTTCCCTTATATTTATCCTATATTAAAAAATAAGCCTCTTCTACCCTTAATTATCCGATTTCTCTCTAAAAAAATTATATTTTTCAGTTTTCCTCTACTTCAAAATATTGAATGATTGAATTTTTGTTGACCAAGTAAGCTATTATCTAAAAAATTATATTTTTTGGTGTGTGTAAAGAATATGAAATTATTTTTTTTCGGTTAGTGTTTCATAGTAATTTCTGATTAGTGTTTCGATTAGGATTTTGAGGTGACTCACATGCACAAATACTTTTCTAACTATAATTAATGGAGTAAGAAATTAAAATTTAAGTTAGGGACGTACAAAAATCAAACCGATAAAAATGTTATTGATTTATCGTTATAGGGCTAACGATTTTTTAATGATTTTATATAAAAAAAAATCATTGGGTTATTGATTCGATTTTGATTTTTTTATTGGGTTATTGGGTAAACCGATAACCCAATAAGTTTATGCTAAATTATTATTTTACATTCT